>NW_007578575.1:197080-239448 GCF_000690725.1 Stegastes partitus
AATATTTCAAAAATACTTCATATATAGCTAACAGTGCAGCAGTCCGTACATTCGGCACAATAACACATGGTGCCATGACACTGCAAAACTGTGAGCCTTCCAGTCTTCCCTGCATTGGTACCAACCTTTCAACTGCATTTCTGTGTGGTACCAGAGAAGATGATTTTTATGTCTGGATGCTGCTGGTGGAGGTGGTGCAGGTCCTCCATTCCTGCTGCAATGAGGTTTGAGACATCCCTCAGGTCATTCCCACTGCAGTGGATGAGGAGGACATTGGGTGCTGCTCTTCCTCACAGGGACTGGATGAAGACGGGAAGAAGGCTCTTTGAACTCAGATAACCACAGCCAAACGCTCGTGTTCTCTGTAGCTCTCAGCCCACATCGGACACAGTTGGCCCCAGTGACCAAGACCAGAGCTTGAAAAAGATCTACAATTGTCTATCCAACCATTGGCTATACATTGCTTAATCCTTACTAGGGTCACTGTGGGGCTGGAGCCTATCCCAGCCGACTCCGGGCGAAGGTAGGGGACACCCTGGAGAGGTTGCCAGTCTATCACAGGGCTACACGTGACCAAACAAACAAACTAGCACAGTCACATTCCCACCTACGAACAATTTGGATTCACCAATTGACCTCAGCATGTTTTTTTGACTGTGAGAGGATGCCAGAGTCTATCACTCACGTAGGCTATGTGGATGCTCATGACATTGTGGGTAGACCTAAGTAATGTTACTTTTTTCTGAAAGAGCAAGAATCTTTTCAATAGATGTTTTTCTCAATTAAATGATCAGAGGCTGCTAAAAACAGGCCATAGTCTGATACTAAATCAAAGAACCGTATTATGAACTCACATAACTGAACTAATTTACTGAAATGGGAAAAAAAAAAAAAAATTCATCAGTAACAGTATTCTGATCATGACCAAACTGCATGTCCAGACAGCAGCAGTTAAAATACTGTAATAACGTTATCGATCCGTTATGATTTATCAACTGTACCCGACAGGAAACTTAGTTACAGCTAAAAGTAAAAACTAATTTAGGACGCTTGCAAAGCTTGGTTGTCTCTGTTTCTTTAAAAATGTAAAGCCCGCCTCTCCGGCTGTAACAGTACAACGATATAGGATCGTTCTAGCATGAACGTCACGATCCACCTACTTTTACATGACGTACAAGTCGACCAATCGCAGATCTCTATAGGCGGGCTTGCAACTAAATGACGGCGATGTGTTTCAATGAGAAAGCCTCTTTGTGTGTTGTCAACGTATATAAGACATTTCTGCCGCAGTTTCTTTCTTTGGAATAATGTCGGCTGAATATGATAATAGGTAAGAAAACCACGTATGGCTTGCATGGGAGTGTATGTTTTAGCGTTTAATGTACTTGTTTTCGTATAATTGTTAGATTTTAGTATCGACTACTTTTCAGGATGATGATATTGAGCGATGTGTGCTGATGTTTCTGTGGCCGATGAACGCTAAGGCCTGTCCGTCGCTTGCCTGAGGCTAACGTCTACTGGCTTTGCAGTTTTATTACGAAGGATACGGATGTTAGATTTGGCATTATAGGTTTAAAGTTATGTTCGCTTCATAACGTGTCTATAGGATTATTAAAGGTGGCACGGATGGCGGCGATCGCCGTTGCTCCTGAACGTAACTGAATAAAATGTAATGGTTACCGGCGCTTTGAGTAGCACGTGAATGACCCTAAGCTGGGCCTAAATTCCATTTCAGATGCCTTTGTCGTCAATGGTGTAAAATTGTAAATTACGATTAATTTGAAGCGCGGGATTTCCGATTTATCACACAGGATGAGAAACTTCTCGGCGTTGGCGATGCAAATACCTTTTGGTGGTTTGGTAGCTTTTGGTATGGTACATGCGAGCACATGGTCATGGTAGTTTAAGCGGGTGCTTAGACAATGCCGTTAGCGGAAGCCATTCACTGCGGTTAGACATTTTACTCATTGTATTGCCATAGGTGACTGTATTTACTGGCCTTGATAATCAGTGCCCAGTTTACGGTTATTTAAAGTATTGGTCATGGACTTTGCGACTTGTGTGTCTTATTGAAAGGCCATCCGAAGGCGCACAGGGCCTGTTCGTTGTGGCTAACTTGTAGCAGGCCGCGGCTAAAACCAGCTAAATAAGGCTCAATCCTGAAGATTTTCAGCATCAAAGCCACGTCAGTCTTTCAGCATTCAATTGGTTCGTATTAACCCGAAAATAAATCGCCATTTGTACACTAGCAGACTCTACGACGTTTCAAGTTCCGACCGTTTTTTCCATCGACTCGCTTTTGTCTTTTTCCAGTCCTGAGATGAGAAACGACCATCTTAAATGTATGCTGGAGAAATGGCGGACTACTAAAAAGGCGTTTGCTTTACAGCACACGAAAAAAATGCAAATCCGTTTAATTTTCTCAATCCAGAAATGAGAAAGTCGTAGGCCAGTGACATGTAAGCATAAAATTGTTAATAAGCAATTAAAAATGCTTTTCCCCCCTTATCTACAAGTTATGTTTTACTTCATCCAGCCACCTTCCTTATAACCTAACATGGTGGCAGGAATCATGAATGGAATTGTTTTTCCATACCCTCCTACTATGGATGGAAGATTGCTTAAATTGACTTTAACTTCTTTAGGATTGGTCAGAGACTGTTGTATTCTGCTGTTGTATGGATGGAGCACGTTTTCAAGGAATAATACTGATGATTTTGTTGCCTTGTCTTCTTAGAGACAATGGCCCAGAGGGCATGGAGCCAGATGGGATCATTGAGGTAAGCCCTCTATATCTATGTGCTTATGATAGCTAACATCCATGAGAACACAGTAGAATTCCCAACTGGTTTCAAACTATCATTTTAGGTAACCAGTTCTAAGTAACGTGTGAGATTATTATGCCTATTGATTTTTAAAATTTATTATTTTTTTTAATGGATGTACCTTCTGGGCCTAAGTGAAGCCAATGCATAAGTGCTTAAAATCTATATTTCTAGTTGCCAGCAGGGGGCAACTTGCCTGATGCAGAAATGCCAGATTGTAAAAGTTAAAGGAAATTATCCTATTGACATTTGATCATATACCCATAAGTTGGTGTAAGCAAATGCTGGTTTGACTTGTTCAATACAGCACGATGTTCTGCCAAATTCGAGTCTTCAAAACAGTTGTCCAGAAATCAATACCTGATGTCAAAATGGCTATGTCCATCATTTATTTATTTATTTATTTTAAAAGTCTATGATCAGAACACCCAAACAAACTTGTAGAAGAAACTGTAAAATGACTATAAAACACATCAAATCTAAAGCATGAACTTAAGATATGTTTGAATTTATTTTTTTACCGTCTTCCCTTTTTCAGAGCAACTGGAACCAGATCGTGGACAGTTTTGATGAAATGAACCTGCGTGAGACACTGCTCAGGGGAATTTATGCCTATGGTTTTGAGAAGCCTTCTGCTATTCAGCAAAGAGCCATTATCCCTTGTATCAAGGGTGAGTAAAAGGACCACACAGTGCAGTTACTATTTTTAAATGACATTTGGTGTTTTGCAATAATTCTTTAATTGTACAGGAGGGCCAGCCAAAGTTGTAATTTTTTCCCAAAAATTACAAGAATGATGTATAGCATTCAGTCTTACCCAGAGTAAAAGCACACCGGCAGTACGGCTACATACCACGTTCTAATTTTAGTCTGCTAATGTTGGAATACCATTGTCGAGTTGGTTTAGAAAACGTTCAACGGTGAGTGTTTTGTCAAGTTACTCTAAAATGTAGTCTGATTTTGGAAAGGCAGACAGGCGTATGGTGGGTTAGCAAGCCAGTTTAAAGACACTGCCTCTGACTGAAGGGATTAAAATAATTCTACAAATTCAAATAGTGGAGATGTGCCTGACTCTGAATTTTCCAAGTGGACTCAGTTGCCAGTCTAGTTTGAATATTCAGTGGTGTGGGAGTGTTTCCTGTCTTTGCTAACAGTGACTGACAACAGCAGGAGCAGATGAATTATGTGAGATTGCAGTAAAACCTGTTGCACAATCTCAAATTCAAAAGTGAGCAGCAAACAGAAATTGCAGGGACCTTAACTTGGTTACATTAGGCTTTTGTTTTCAAAGCAAATTAATCACGGCTTGCATTGTCATGTTTTGGACACGACAGTGTAACTTTTTATCACCTTTGGTTAAAGCAAGTTACCTGAGACTGATTGTCTGTGGCATGTGAAAGTATTGTGAAAAAAGTTTGCTTACTTGCAGCACTAGGACTATCACCACCGATGTGTCTACACTGAAGAATATCTGAACGCTGAGCAGTGTCGGCTCATAACGTGCAGGAAACCAGATCTGGAAAATGAGGATACCTTTTCCTCTTTTTGGTTTCCCTCTCTCTTATGCTCTTCCTTATTGCGGAACAATAAAGTAATCTACAGATACAGTGTTTACTATCAATACTTAATGTAACATAAGAGTATTTAGCATAACTGAAGACATCAACCACATATCGCAGTGCACTCAGCTGCTCCAATCAAACATAATTTCAGGTCATGTAATTTAAAATGATCCTGCTTGTAGAGAAAAATCCTGAATGAACCGTTTACTGCTTGAAATTTAGTAATGAGAGAACATAACTAGATAATATTGAATTGTAGATTTTGGTGTTTGCTGCCTCTGGTGAATTGGTTTTAAATTCAGTGATAACTGTGCAGCAGTGCTGATTGTAACTTTGAGTGGTGTTTTTTTTTTTTGTTTGTTTATTTTGTTTTGTTTTGTTTCCCCTTTTTTATAAGGTTATGATGTGATCGCTCAGGCTCAGTCTGGCACTGGGAAGACTGCCACCTTTGCTATTTCCATCCTTCAGCAGATTGATGTGGAGCTGAAAGGCACTCAGGCTCTGGTCCTTGCTCCAACTAGGGAGCTGGCTCAGCAGGTACAGTCCCACTAAAACTGATAATCTAGGTCCTTCCCCGTGTCTTGTTCCGAAGGTCTTGTATGGTAGTCATGGAATTGATCTGTGATAGGAATCGTCGGAAAAATTATGCTTGAAATTAATCTTGCTGGTTTCTAAACACACTTGATTTGGCCCACTTCTCAAAAAATGTCCATACAACAAACGCCTACAATGATTCTACAAGAACCTGGCTACCAGTTTCTCATACTAGTCAATTGTTTTACTATATCTTTAATGAATTTGTCAGTCATGACTCTAGCATTGCTTACTTCACAAGAATGAAATTTGACTGCTGTTAAAGTAGCCGAAGTAAAGCCTGAAATGTAGAAAAACCCAGAAGAGACCACTTTTTGTGTTGGTAACCGTTGTCTGTGTTAAGTCAAATTTCAAACATCTCATGAAGAATGCGGGAGGATGACCTAACATTACCTTAATGGAGATGCTTTATTTTTCTGTGACAGTAAACACTGGCAGAAAACCTCTACGTTATCGTGGAAGTTACTGTTAAATGCTGTGCATCAGAAAATGCAATGTATAATTGTGCGGTGAGGATATTTTTTCACTCTCATTTAGGCAGCTTTTTGCTGCAGGTATTTATTGCTGTATAATG
Source organism: Stegastes partitus (assembly GCF_000690725.1). NCBI lineage: Eukaryota > Metazoa > Chordata > Actinopteri > Pomacentridae > Stegastes > Stegastes partitus. The sequence goes on from NW_007578575.1 coordinate 202,636, forward strand.
ATGAAACCCATGCGTGTCAACTGACTCTGTAAACCTCTGGTGTGTTGTTGCTCTGCTTGGCGTTCTGCTGGGTTGAGTCTTCAGGACAACAGGGACCCAGAGACATGATCATACATACATTGCCTCTGAATACAGCACCAGTTACACTTAAATTTATGTTTGTCCTTAAACCTTACTTACAAAACATTCTACATAAATGTGTTAGTGCAGAAAACTGTCTAAGGGAATGTTATGGTTTCACGTAACCAAGTAGAGTTTTGTTATATAGGGCAAATATTAACAAGTGTAGCAAATTTTGCAATATTGGATGGTAAATTATAGAACTTTTCTGGAATTAAAGATGGAGATCATTGCACATTCAGCAGAAAAACATATTCGAATAATGTGAGTTCTGAAGATCTACATTCGGGGGGGGGGACCCTTGGCATTGCCTAATTAAACCATTATTGATTGAATAATACATTGAGTTTCTTTCACCTTTTATTTAGATCCAGAAGGTGGTTCTGGCCCTTGGCGACTACATGGGAGCCAGTTGCTATGCCTGTATTGGAGGGACCAACATCCGCAGTGAAGTCCAAAAGCTGCAGGCTGAATCCCCTCACATTGTGGTGGGAACCCCTGGCCGTGTCTTTGACATGTTAACTCGAAAAAACCTGTGTAAGTTATCATGGAAATTACTGTTAAGTGCTGTGCATCAGAATATGCAATTTATAAATGTGTGGTGAGGATATTTTTCCCTCTCATTTAGGCAGCTTTGTACTGCGGTTATTTTTTGCTGTATAATGATGAAACCCATGCGTGTCAACTGACTCTGTAAACCTCTGGTGTGTTGTTGCTCTGCTTGGCGTTCTGCTGGGTTGAGTCTTCAGAACAACAGGGACCCAGAGACATGATCACACATACATTACTTCTGAATACAGCACCAATTACACTTAAATTTATGTTTGTCCTTGAGCCTTACTAGTGAAACATTCTACATAAATGTGTTAAAGTGCCGAAAACTGTCTAAGGGAATGTTATGGTTTCACATAACCTAGTGGAGTTTTGCAATATAGGGGACATATAAACAAGTGTAGCAAATTTTGCAATATTGGATGGTAAATTATAGAACTCGTCTGGAATTATAGATGACGATCACTGCACATTCTTCAAAAAAACAAGTTCAAATAATGCGAGTTCTGAAGATCTACATCTGGAAAAAGAAAACCCTTGGTATTGCTTAATTAAACCAATATTGATTAAATAATACATTGCCATCAGCATGTTTTTGAGTAACACTGACACTGTTGCTGCAGTGTGCTCTATGTCTAACAAATGTCAGACTTTTACAAGGTTCAGGGCTAGCATTTAATGAGCGCCACCAAGATGGTTTAAACTTTTGAGTTCAAGTCTGAAAGGCATTACTACTTTACCAATGTAATATGCTATGCACCAAGAGCCAGATTTGCACCATCCTTGACTGGACATCATTTGAGTAATTGTAATTTGTGAGTTACATTGTCAAATACAACAGTTTTTGTTTGCAGACAAGAGAACAGAGAAACAAGATGAATAAAGGAGTCTGACATGTAACACAGGTCCATAACTGAAACGAAACCTTGCTGTGCCCTAACCACTTCCTGTTAGCTGGATTTTTGTGCTGTCCTTGATACTGGCACATTGGGCATAGAGAGGTCACAATATCACATTTTGCAACCCTGCCTATGTTACATCCAACCTCTGTAAATTTAACAAAGTATATGATCAAGATTAACATAAAATTAACGTTTTTGCAGCTTCTAAGTACATCAAAATGTTCGTACTGGATGAAGCTGATGAGATGCTTAGTCGAGGATTCAAGGACCAGATCTACGAGATCTTCCAGAAACTGTCAAGCAGCACACAGGTTAGAGTGGAAAACAAGTTCTTTGGTCTGAATTTAATTCCTCAGCAATCAATGTCGGGTTGTTTTTTGTTTTTTTCCCCTCCCCCTTCACTTTGGTTGAGTAAAAGCTGAGATGCAGTTTGTTTTTATTTTGGTAATTACCCAAATAATGGATGTTATGAAAGCATTATGTATGACAGAATAAAATCTGCTTAGCTGTGATAGCTTTACAACTAATGTTTAGTCTGACCAACTTTTTTATTTTTTTAAAGGTTGTCCTACTGTCAGCCACCATGCCAGCTGACGTTTTGGAGGTCACAAAGAAATTTATGCGTGAACCTGTTCGAATCCTTGTAAAGAAGGAGGAGCTGACCCTTGAAGGCATCCGCCAGTTCTACATCAATGTGGAAAAAGAGGTGAAACATTTAAGGGCTGGAGAGAATTGGTGATGTAATGCCGTCATTGATTAAAGCGGGACATTGCAGAAAGGTCTGTGCCTGGTCAAAGCTTGATACCTCCAGAGATTACGCCATAAAATGCTCCGGCACACATCTAGGCTACAAACACTGAACAATGTGGTGCTCTGTAAAAACTGCAAATTTAAAATGATTTATACCAGTACAAGCACCTGCTGCCATCATGGTGTGCTTTGTTGAGACTACAGAAAAAGGCAGCATTGTCCTATTTTACATTTTTGTTCCCACTTGAGGATGATATAGGCCATTAGAAATCAGTTGTAAGTGACTAATACTAACAGACCATGTTTTGTGTGTAGATGATTATGACTTGTTTATAGCTTTCCACATACAAATTTCCGCCCAGCTGCTGTTATAGTGTGGTAAGCTAATGTTTTAGGTCACATATGTAAATAGATTTGCCAGTTTAGAAAAGTTTTGCCCCTGACATAGTTAGCTGCTGTTTGTTGTTGTGTTCTTAGTTTTTTTTTTTTTTTTTTTTTTTTTTTNTTTTTTTTTTTTTTTTTTTTTTTTTTCCTTTTCTTTTTGTGTTTAGGGAGAAATAAAGTTACCATATCCTGTTAAAGTTCGATTCCAGTGACAGTAGTGAGTCAGGTACTAGTCAGAACTGGGCCTGACCTCTTTTGGCCCCAAAGCACAATTCTGCTAAGTGCCCCCACTCCCCTTACCTGTGAGTCTTAGTCACATCTGACAGAGTGGTCTAGATTAAAGTTGTCATAGTAATTGCATCAGCTCCAATCAAAATGCCCATTTAAACCCAAATTTCCTTTTATGCATAATATTATACACTTGGCAAACACTAATGAAGGTAATAAACTGGCAATGTAATGTGTCTTACCTTGCTTGAGCAAACTGTCTGACCCTATGTTCCTCAGGAATGGAAGCTGGACACATTGTGTGACCTGTATGAAACGCTTACCATCACACAAGCTGTCATCTTCATCAACACAAGGAGGAAAGTAGACTGGCTTACTGAGAAGATGCATGCCAGAGACTTCACTGTTTCTGCTCTGGTAAGAGCCTGCCATTTTCAAAACTGAGAGTGTTTTTTGAAAACCATCTGAGCCTGATTCCCTTGCCATTTTTGGCATCTGTGAAAAATGTATCCAGCTGGACATTTGGACTGTTGATGTAGAGTATTTCCAGAAAATACAGTAGAGCCAAATTGGATAACTGAATCTTCACTCAACTGTGCCTTAAGTACTGATTTTGTCATGCCCAGTTCTCCCCATATAATCTTAAATTTTTTCTTTCAGCATGGTGACATGGACCAGAAAGAAAGAGACTTGATCATGAGGGAGTTCCGCTCTGGCTCCAGTCGGGTCCTTATTACCACTGACCTGCTGGTATGTACAGGAACAGTCTTTTGAGTCTTTGTGGATGACTGAAAAGTCCCCCCCTTTTTTAAGTTTTATTTATTTTAAGTTGTTTACTTTATTTGAAAATGGCTTCTTTTTTGTGCTAACCACCCATGTCTACCTATGCAAGTATTGTGTACAGTCCAAGGTTCCCTCTCCTTCCATCTGCAGTGTTGGTGAAGGACTGAAAGTTCCTTGGTAGAGAAGCTTATCTGGCCTCCACTGTAGCTGGGTTTAAGTCCTTGACTTACAACTAACTGCCAGATTACATTTAGATCACCAGTGTTTCGATATTTGAGAAGTTTTGGTTGGATTGTACTGTTTGCTTTTTTGTTGTTGTTGTTGTTGTTTGGGGGTTTTTTTTGTTGTTTTTTTTTTTTTTTTTTTTAAAGGTGGATTACAACCCTGAACTGAAACAAAAAGTTGACACTTAATCTCAGTCATGTCTGCATAAATGACATATGTGCATGCATCTAAAGGTCACTGTGTTCTTCCTCAGGCCAGAGGTATTGATGTTCAGCAGGTGTCCCTAGTCATCAACTACGACCTGCCGACCAATAGGGAAAACTACATCCACAGGTAAAACACAGCTAAGGAAGTAAACAAGATTGGTTTTCTCCTGTATAACTGTTTTACAAAGGCATTCTATAATATGGTGACTGCATTTTGTTTATTAGGCGACATAACACGGCTTCCATTCATTCAAAGGTCTTGCTTCTATAAATCTTTTCCCTTTCCAATGTCAGATGATGGATCTTTGGTTTGCCATGTTCATGTCATTGGTTAATGTACTTACAACTTCCTACTTGTTCAACAATTACGATCAAGTCAGAATTTCAAAACATTTTTGGGGACCTGAAATTTGGGTATCCATGGATCCTTAAAATCAGAAATTATGCAAACTTGAGGACTTAAGATGAGGTCTATTTTGCTGCTCTGCATACATAACCATGCTCATCTTAACACTGTAACAGTTAAATTGCCATAATGTACTATTTTCTTTATTTTTTCTTTTTATAAAGGCTGCCATTACTATTTCTATTTTTCTATCAATGGTTTACTAATTCATCTAAGTGATTTATTTCACAAAGCTAAGCTGTTGAGCAACTTATTTAAGGTCCTTTAGTTATTTATTTTTAAAGACACAGAGTGTATAAAGCCACACATTGCAAAATGTAAATGCATATTAGGGGCAAAACGTCTTGTGTAAACTGAATTCCAACACAAATTAAAATGGCTTGCTGAAGTCAGTCGTTTTAACCCTCCCGGAATTTGAGAGTAAATACCATGATTAATTTGCTGAAAAGCACAACATAGATCCTTTTAAGACATTGCCTGTGCTGTAAATGAATCTGTATTGTTTTCAGTCTCACCTGCCCCGACAGTGTGTCTTTCAGGTTTGCAGCTCAAAATGTATTCTTTCAAAGTCTTCTGTCTTTGAAAACTTTTCACATTGAACTGTGTAGACACCACTGTCAAACTGTAATACGTGCTCCTTACCAGGGATTGGTGACAAAAGTGATATGGCACGGGTCTGTGTGTCATGGTTACATTATGCGGTCACATTAGACATTACATAGTGTTTATCTCTATTATTAAGGAATAGAAAATCTCACAATTGGACACACATACGCAAGCCAAAGTAGGTTATTAAAGTAATCCAACCCAAATGCCATTGTTATCTTGCACAGTATCGTCAACTTTGACATAGTCATGCCTACAACTTTCTGTCTGCTGGGAACACATGCAAGTTGTAAATCTTCAATTTTGTAAATCTCATTTTCCATTCTATGACATAAATGAATTTTCCAAATACTCTTGTAACTGCCAAATGCGCAGTAAAACATTTCTTTTTTTTTTTTTATTTTGTCAGGATTGGCCGGGGTGGTCGTTTTGGAAGAAAGGGAGTAGCCATTAACATGGTGACTGAGGATGACAAGCGAACCCTGAGGGACATTGAGACATTCTACAACACCACCATTGAGGAGATGCCTATGAATGTGGCTGATCTTATCTAGAAGACTCCACATGCCCTTTGTCCACTCAAACTGCTTATTTTAGAAGTAAAATCTTATTTCTTATATGATCTCAATTCTAAAAACTTCCTTTTGCTAAATTGCACCATGACTTTACATCCAAGCATTTCCAGTACTTTCTGTCCATCTTGGAAGGATACCTTACTGAACTGCTTCATCTGTCTGCCATAGTCCTTTGTATCATATCAGCATCTAAATCTACCCAGCAGCTAATTCTTTTCCAAACCATACCCACATTTCCAAGAGCACATTTTTAAAAGTACAAAGATGATGATTCCTGCTGTTATTTTACAATATATCAATTACCTAACTCAGCTGATACAATGCTAACACAGTGATTGCAGCTTTTGTGAAATGTGGCAGTGATTTGCACAGCAAGTGCTGCACTGTTGGTTAACTTAAAGATGAGTGGTTTGCACTGCATTTCAGTTTGGCCTCAACATAACCATGTTCTAAATTCAATGGAAAGTGCAGCGCTTGACCAGATTAGTATTTAAACAGCCTTCAGTGTACTTAAACTGACTTCAACACACATCCGTGATCATGTTAAGAACAGCAGTTTTGGGGTCTAGAGTTTACAGGGCATATTCAATAAAGACCTGTATAGTAAAATCCATCATGAATGAGTGGCTTACCATTTTGATCCTTATACTGCTGTTTCTTATATGCTTTTATGGCTGTTGTACTTTCTTATTTACTTGTACAGTCATTTGTGCAGTAGCATTCAGTTGAAGACTGACTGACCACAGTCATTTGGAGACGAGAACAACGGTGAGTTCTGTGGAGACTTGGCCTCCTGACCCAGGTGTTCTGGTGGGATTTTAATCTCCAAGTCTTTGACATTATTGTTCATTTAGATTTTATTTTTAAAGAAAATACTGAGTTTTTGACAAGGTGGCGGTCACATTTTGTAACCTACCATCACAATGTTGGGGGAGGTGTTGGTATCTGACATGAAGGGACCAAATTACATATGATTACGTATATAGAGATTATGCCCCCTCTCCATGCCACCAAAACTCTTTCTAAGCTCTCATTTTAAAATGCTTGTCATCATGGGGTGTTTGGTATCAGTGCTATTTTTTAAATGAATTTATGAATTGTTAACCTTTTTGAGACAGAAGCAGTGTATCAAGTTTTCTACATTGGATTCTGTATAGTATTTATTTTAATGGTCTTTAAAAAACAAAAATAAAGGTTTCTCCTTTTTAACAGTGTAAACTGGCCTCTGCATTGTTGAGTAGCAAGGAAACTCCTGTGGCCAAATCACATGTGCAAAGTATTTTTTGATTTCACAAATTGCAGGAAGACTGTTTGGGTAACCTCCAGTCTGCTGTACTTGAAGTTTTTAATTATTTGCTGCTGCCATCTAAATACTGCAGTTTGGTTCAGCTGCCTATAATTGTACACTTTAACGTTTGATCAACCTTCTTAGGAGCTTACAGCTTTTCCGCATCGTTTGGATAAAGTTTCACATTTTTTTTTATGACTAATGAACCATAAAACTGCTGAAGTTCCCCCTTAGGTTATCTGTATGATTTAGGAGAGATGTCTTCAGTCTTGACTTTATTTAGAACATTATAGAAGTCGTTACAAAGGTGTTTACACAATAAACACTGAATTGTATAGTTGTGTCCTGCCGGTTTGGGAACACGTGAAACCGGATTCTTTACGTTTGTAACCCCTCCAGACCGAAGGTCCCTGCAGTGGAACTGAACCGCATCCGTATAAAACACGACTGGCACAATTTCTCGAGGGTTACCGGAAAGACTCCCCCTTCACCGCTGTAACTAGGGTATGTTCCTTTAAAGCTGGGGAAGTTGCAGTTGAAACTTTCAAGTTTTCATACTAGCATTGTTTACTGACTCACCGTATAAAACTAATTTAATCCATTATCTGAAAATTTAGCCGCTGATCAGCGGCTAAATTTTCAGATGATGGATTAAATTAGTCTGTATCCTGTACGTACCACCCTGAAGTTCTGAGAAACATGAAAACACTTTATCCTGTACGTACCATCCTGTGCATTTGCATATATATATATATATAGATATATATATGTGTGTATATGTATGTATGTATGTATGGAGTCAGCACTTGTATAACTCTTTACTACGTTACTTGTTCTCTTAGCAATTCACAACGTCTTTCACACACATTGAAACATCAAGTGTGACCAAGCCTTTGGTGCTTGCCTGCTTCCTTTCAGTGTCTTGCCCGAAGACACTTAGGCATACGAAAGGACCGGAGATTGGACCCATAACCTTGCGATTCGTGCCACTTGGTCCAGAGCGTCAGCCACATGACAGACTATAGCTTTATTTACGGGAGAAAATCTTTTATTTACGGATCTTTTAATTACGAGAAAATTATCTCGTATGACAAAAGCCTGTTATTGTGCATGAGCGAGTTTCAGTATAATAATAAAGCAATTAATTTTACATTTAGATCACAACAAAACTTTTCAAGTACGCATACGGTGACCACCTGCCGCCTTGGCGTGAGGGGAATCCCGCCTGACGAGCTACTCCGGGTAGAGTTGACATAATGATTCCTGCACTGACGTTCCGTCTTCGGATGTCACTTTTCATGTCACTTTTCGAGCACCTTATAACACTGTTAGTACCCTAATAAATATCAGTATCTACTCGCAACGGCAATTACCAACCCGGAATTATGACCCTGAATGATTGGCCCAAATGTTAATGGAAACAACCCAGCACTCTTGGTAAGCATAATAGCAATTAGAAAGGCTGAGACAGTAATATACAGGTGAAAATCAGTCATACAGTTGAGTCTTTCAGGCATCATTGCTTTAGGTTCTCCAGAAACACTGGGATTGTGCTGCACAGATGCACAACAAGTGTCAGCCAGATAGACATTTACTAAGTTGCTTACAGACTCCCTGAAGTGGGGAAGAATCGTAATTTAAAGCAAGTAAGGAAAATAGATAATCAATTTCATCAAAGATACTGTTTTTTTTCCCAACACTTTGCATGTTACATTTTGTTATCAGCTGAACATGGTTTATGCTCAGGGCAGCACGGTCGTGACACCTTGTGTGTGGGATCTTTTTGTGTGGCGTTTGCATGTTCTCCCTGTCCCTGTGTGGGTTCCCACTGGGCGCTCTGGCCTCCTCCCACAGTCTCTATATGTCACCCTGCGATAGACTGGCAGCCTTTCCAGCGTGTACCCTGCCTTCGCCCTAAGTCAGAGATGTCAAAGATGGTGCTAATATCAAAACAGACATGTTACCTTCAGTCACCTTATTGTGAACTTACCAGCAACAAAATAGCACGTATACCAAAGGGGTTTTCTCAGCAGTCAACACAATCTGCAACAAAAGAGAGAAAAAATTGTTTGAGTGTTAGGTGTTTGTTCAAACCAGTACTGTCATACTAACATACTTCGACTACATTAAACTCTGAATTAATGTGGCAAGTGCAGTATTTTTATGGTTTGTCTATGAAAAATGAATCTGTTTGGTGTAAATTAACTGGATAATCAAAGGTCATCAAATTACCTATTAGCCTTGAACAGAACCTACAACTGCCATTACAATACACTGCATGCATTTTAAGGCACATGCATAACAATGTTAATGCAATGCAGCTATGACAGATTGCAGCAGAAGTGACAGATTTGCTGCTGCGCTTGCGTTTTGCTCAGCACAGCGGCATGCTATTGTTGCGAAGCGCAAGCAATAGACATGAATGGGTTTCAGAGTGCAGTGGCGCCGGTGCCGTGTCCTGTGTAAAAACTACTTTAACCTCACAACTGGTTGGGCCACCCTTGGCAGTAACATTTGTTCTAGCTTGTGATCTCTCTTTTACATCACCATGGAGGAATTTTGGCCCAGTCTTCCCTGCAGAACAGGTTTAATTTTCCACACTGGATGGTTTTCGAGCATGAAATGCCTTGTTAAAGTCTTGCTACAGCATCTCAGTCGGATTCAAGTCTGGACATTGACTTGGGCTCTCCCACAACTTCATTTTGTTTGTTTTTTTGAGCCATTTAAAGGTGGACTTGCTTGTGTGCTTTGGGTCATTGTCATGCTGCATAACCCATTTGCACTTGATCATGAGATCAGGAACTGAAACTATGAATTCATGGTCATGAAAATAGTTTGTATGCATTACATGCATTACAGTCTTTTTTTAAACAGTTATTTTCCCTTTCTTTAGGCAAACATTTTCACACAGTCTCTATTCCTATAGGTTAATGAATTAAGCTATTTTAACCCAAATTTCACCTTAGTCTCGTCAGGTCAAAACATTTTAAAAAGAGTGCAATTTTTTTGTTTCTTTTCACATATACACAACCTGCAAACCCCACACAAGAGGCTATGTAAAGTGGGGATTCATTGTGTTCAAGTGATAAATATTCCACGATAATTCGATCAGAAGAAGAAATGGATCAGAAAAGTATTAATAGTGTTTGTCAAGAAAGACATGCACCTCTAAACAATTACACAATATTGTATGTTGTCTTGGTCTGTGTTGCTGATTTCACACTGACTGAAGTTATGAACAGGAACTGCTTTGGACCTCTGCCCAACAACACAAACACAACATAATAAAGGACTGACTTGTTTGGTTAGCAACATCATAAGTTTCTCTCTAAGATCCATCCATCAATTATCGAACATTCGATTCAAATGATCAGCTCATCATCAAGCTCCGCAGAAGCCTGATAACGATCTTGATCATTTGAATCAGGTGTGTTGGAAGAGGGAAACATCTAAAACATGCAGGACTGTGGCCCTCGAGGACCAGGATTGGACACCCCTGATTTAGAATCACCAGTTAACTTCAACATGTTTTTGGACTGCGTGGGAGGAAGCTGGAGAACCTGGAAAACCCACGTTGCACGGGGAGAACATGCAAACTCCACACAGAAAGATCCCAGGTGTCCTCACCAGGATGTGAACCGGGAACGGTGCTAACCACCAAGCCACCTTGCAGCCCTCTCTCTAAGTTACTTAATATTTCTCCTTAAAGTGTTACTTCTCGGGCGGCCCGGTTGCTCAACTGGATAAGACGGCAACCCATGTACAGGGGCTACAGGGGCTATAGTCCCTGATGCAGCGGCTGCGGTTGAAGTCCAACCAGCGGCTCATTTGCTGCATGTCTGTCACCCATTCTTCTCCCCACGCTTCTCCATCTCTCTTCACTATCCTATCCATTAAAGGCAAACAAGCCCAGAATTAAAAAAACAAAAAATAAAATTCTGTCAGAAAGTGTACATTAGCTACCCAGTTATGCCAAAAAGTAGGTTGACTTGGACACCTTTATTCCTGAAAATTAGACCTTTTTTTATTTAAAAAAAATGTATTTATTTATTTTATGGGCTGCAAGGTGGCGCAGTGGGTTAGCACTGTTGCCTCGCAGCTAGATGGTCGCCTGTTCGCGTCCCGGTGGGGGCACCGGGATCTTTCTGAGTGGAGTTTGCATGTTCTCCCTGTGCAGCGTGGGTTCTCTCCGGGTTCTCCGGCTTCCTCCCACAAGGTCCAAAAACATGTTGTAGTTAACTGGTGATTCTAAATTGTCCGTAGGTGTGAATGTGAGTGTACTTGGTTATCTGTCTCTAAGTGTGGCCCTGTGATGGACTGGTGACCTGTCCAGGCTGTCCCCTGACTTCGCCCTAAGTCGGCTAGGATAGGCCAGGTCTGAGAAAACTGTCAAAGCAGTCACTCCACTAGAGGGAGACGTTGTTCTTTCTTCACTATTGCATGGCCTTTAGGTTGGGCAGCATCTAAGCATTTCACAATAATGGAAAAATTTGGTTGACATGTTAATCAGTAATTTGATCATTTAGTATCACAGGAGCATTTTAAACTCATACGATTCTAGTCTTGTCATAAATACTTACTTTGTGTGTCTTGAAACCCCAAGCAGCTCTTTCCTAATGTCATTTGGATTGTTTAGATTGCTTTCTCATGATGTGATTGTGGAACTCAAATAGTCAGGTTCTCTGTTTTTCGTTTTTGTTCTTGTTTTGTATTGTACTATGAGTGCAAAATAACCTTTTTTCAGAGCTATACTAAAGCTGTGAATAATGACATGCATCAAAAGGTTTTACACTTGTTCCAGCAAAAGCTGAACAATATCATGTGTCCATATAATATTTACAGAGTGTTTGGGTACTGGTGCTGATCAGTCATTGGTTAATACATCATTTGAATTAGACCAGTAGAATAGTCACTTCAGAGTTTAAATAATAAACAAATAAGGGGCACCAGAGAAATTAAACATTTTGTTTTTGTTAGCTGCTTGTACTTGAATAAAGGTGTGACAGAAAGTCTGAATTTATCCAGATGCATTAGTATTAGCCAGATGTCCATTGTGTCTTGAAGATAAATGTGACAATTTATGGACTGCAAGGTGGCACAGTTGGTTAGTACTGTTGCCTCGCAGCAAGAAGGTTGCCGGTTCGCGTCCTGGTGGGGGCACCGGAATCTTTCTGCGTGGAGTTTGCATGTTCTCCCCGTGCAGCGTGGGTTCTCTCCGGGTTTTCCGGCTTCCTCCCACAAGTCATGTTGAGGTTTATTGGTGATTCTAAATTGTCCGTAGGTGTGAATGTGAGTGTACTTGGTTGTCTGTCTCTAAGTGTGGCCCTGTGATAGACTGACGACCTGTCCAGGGTGTCCCCTGACTTCACCCTAAGTCAGCTGGGATAGGCTCCAGCCCCCCCACGACCCTAGTGAGGATTAAGCGGTGTATAGATAATGGATGGATGGATGTGACAATTTACAACAATGTAAACGAATGAGCTTTAATTCAACTCACCTCATATTTAGCAAGTGGTCCTCTCGTCAATAGGAACCACCTTAATGGACAGAGTCCAGAAAGGAAATTGATGTGAGATACAAGATACAGGTGTGGTTTGTATCCACCTAGACACAGAAAGATGACAACAGATGAGGCAGAGGTAAGTCGTCTGTTCAGCTGTCAGAATGAATATTGATAGAGAAAATAAAAAAGTAGCCTTCACAACTCCATTGTTGTTATTACCCATGTCATGTATTGACTAGGCCATTCCATAACTATCCATTTCTTCTTTTTCAGCTATTCCTTGTTGGAACTGCTAACAGTGGGGTAGGAAGTATTCATATTCTTTGCATAATTTACCAGTTACTAACCAGTAACTAACCTACCAATACAGCAAAAAATTGCAAATAAAACTCCTGCATGAATAATTCTACCTAAGTAAAAGTAAATAGGTATTTGTAGTAATATAGTCAAAGTCATCTGTTTTGAGCCCCCTGACTGATATGTTATTATATATGACATCCATCCATTATCTATACACCGCTTAATCCTCACTAGGGTCGTGGGGGGCCTGGAGCCTATCCCAGCTGACTTAGGGCGAAGACAGGGGACACCCTGGACAGGTCGCCAGTCTATCACAGGACTACACTTAGAGACAGACAACCAAGCACACTCACATTCACACCTACGGACAATTTAGAATCACCAATTAACCTCAACATGTTTTTGGACTGTGTGGGAGGAAGCCGGAGAACCCGGAGAGAACCCACGCTGCACGGGGAGAACATACAAACTCCACGCAGAAAGATTCCGGTGCCCCCACGGGGACACAAACTGGCAGCCTTCTTGCTGCAAGGCAACAGTGCTAACTAGCTGCGCCACCTTGCAGCCCTTATACCAGACAGTATTGATTGATATTGTTAAATTATGAACATAAAAATGAACAGGTTAAATCTACCATATTATAAAACATGCTGCAAAAGTCAGCACACCTCTGGCTGAGATCCAATTCTTGTACTTTGTCAATACTTCACATGTCCACCTTTATTCTTCTTGATGTCAGACTCAATGCTTCGAAACAGATTTCGAGAGTGTTGTTCTGTGATTCTTCAGGGACATTTTTTGCCCTTTGTCGGAGGGATTATGTCGCTCTACCTTTCTATTTAAAATACCTCAAAAATAAAAAAAATACTGCTTCTTCTTTAGAAACTCTTCTGTGCTTTTGGCAGTATTCTTTCGATGCTATTATGTGGGAATATATCTCCTCTGCTAACCTTTTGGAGACGAGGGGTCATCTTGTCAGCAGGTATTTTGGTATATCCACAGGCATTCATAGTGCTATCTATCAATGTCCTCTCTCTCTCATACAGCCTGATATCATCACACTCCCACCTTAGTGCTTTACTGTTGGGACAGTTTTTTTCTTGGATGCTGTCCAAAGAGGTTGATGTTATGCAATTTCCGTTGCTCTGTCTGAGTTGCCACAGATACTTTGATTTCACTTTGGAAGCCCTGTGCGAAGTCCAAATCACTTACCCTTGTAATTTTTAGGCTTTGATGGTGCAAGTAGTGCACTTTCTGTGGCATTATTGTAGGAAGATGGTCAATTGGTGGTACTATGGCTTGTTTTATACCTCCTGATTACTGCTACAACTGTGTTTTGACAGATTTTTTTCTCAGTCACGATCTTTCTGCATTGCCATGCACCAGCATGGATGAATAATACAAGTAAAAACTGCATTCCAAACAGATCCTAGCCTCCTGGTGTTGCAATGTGATGTGCACCCAGCCTTAAAACATGTTACTCATCTCTCTGCTTCTTTGTCCTGCTCTCAGCCTTGGTGGCCCTTCTTCCCATGGCACTTTGTTGTGGTGACGATACACTGTACCCATCCCCCAGCTAGCCAACACACATACACACTCTTTCCCCACTCCACCCCCTGTTGTGTGCTGGATCGTGGTGTTGAGAGATGGTGGGGTGGGGTGGGCGGATTATGCAAGTGTGAGGCCCGTAAAAGGCCTGCCAGGGTCTTTCTCTGTGTGACGGATGGCTGGGAGGCTGAACAGGCCTGTTTTGCATGAGAAGAGAAGCCAGCAGAGGGAAGAATAGAGTCCTATTCAATGAGGCCTGTCACCCAAAAACACCCTCTTGCACCAAACCCTCACACCCCACCCCTTCATCATCCATCCCTTCATTTTGTCCCTCCTCCCCCTCCCTTGTTCTCCCTCTCCATTGCCTCCCTTTTCTTCTTAATTTGTGGCTTTCATTTGCACATTTTCACAGGTTCTTTCTCACCCTTTAATCTGCACCCACCCCCACTTTGCTGCCCTCCTTACTTCTTCCTATTTCATCCCACTTAATTTCTGTTCATTCAGATTTCCCCTCCTTTCCATCAAACTGGTTTTACCTTGGTGAGTTCCACAACATTTGAGTTCTCTCATTATTTTGAGGATATGGTGATTGAGAAGCCATAATGGAAATGTCATGGTCAAAGCTCTTTAACGCTAAAAAAAAGTAATGTGACTTGATGCTCTGACATGAGTCCACGTTTGAGTCAGCAAGAGATATTATAGCATCATTGTTTAAGAGTTAAAGATGTATACACTGTTTTGTAGCCATTAAAAAGCAGGAAAACATGGAAACAAGACAGATATTTCCTCAAAAGCCTGTCATGGTTTGTAACGTTAATATGCCTGATGTGTTACAGAATACAGTGTTATTAATAGTATTCACCCAGTTGGATGTTTTCCCCTTTAATCACTATTCAACATTGAATTATAGTCAATATAAATTAACTTAAAAAAAAAAAAAAGATTTACAAAATAAGACTCATGTCAAAGTGAAATCAGATTTCTACAAAATGTCAGTTATTTTAAAATTAAAATATAAAATCAATGTCTGCATAAGGTTTACCCCCTTTTAAAGTAACTCACCTAATTCAACATATGTGCAGCCAATTGGTGCTAGAGGTTACACAGTTAGTGAAATGGGGATTATCTGCATGAAATGTTGCAAGTAACTGTCGTATAAAGTCACCTGTATCTGGAAGTTCCACCTTCTGGTGAATCAGTACTCCTGGCTATAACTATACCAAACAACAAACAGAGGACAAAAGAACACTTCAAGCAATTCTGTGAAAAGGTTATTTATTGATATAAAGCATAACTCAGGAGATGGATATAAGAACATTTCCAAGTCAGTGAATATCCCTTGGAGTACAGTTAAATCGAAATGGAAGAAGCATGGCACATGTGTAAATCTGCCTGGAGCAGGCCATCCTCAAAAACTGAATGACTGTGCAAGAAAGATTAGTCAGAAACATCACCAGGACATTTATAAGTCTGAAGGAGTTACCAGCTTCAGCAGATGTGATGGGAGAGACTGTGCATACAACTGGTTCTTCACCAGTCAAGGCTTTATGGGATAGTGGCAACACAAAGCCCCTGCTGAAAGAAAGGTCACATTAAATCTTCACTACAGTTCACCAGTAGGCTTGTGAGAGATTCTTAAGTCAACTGGACGAAAGTTCTTTGGTTGGATGACACAAAAGCTGAGCTTTTTGGCCATTAAACTAGACACAGATCCAAATTAAAATACAGAAGTGATTTTGATGTCAACTCCATATTCTTCTCATAACGTTTACAATGCTAAATGTTATATCAAAAAAGCTTCCAGATTTCTTTTCTGAGATAGTAAAATTTCACCATCCCTTGCATGTGCCTGGCCATTGTCTTGCTATATGCTTGTGTAATTATACCTACCCTACTTTCATATTGTGCTTTGCAGCCATCCTCTGCTGAGCTCAAAGTTTAGAAAGACTTAACTTTTTGCAAATACTCTTTGAAACAATGCAAGACACATTAATGTTAATGGTGGAGAGTGTTGTCTAACATGCCGGTCCAAAATCTCCCATAAGTATTCAAATGGTTTGGTTTAAGATCTGGTGACTGTGAAGGCATATGATTCACATAATTCTCATACTCATTAAACCATTCAGTGACCAATTGTTCCTTATGAATGGGGGGATTAGCATCTTGGAAAAGATCATTCTAATCAGGATTTAAATGTTTCTTCACAGAAAAAAAGATTATCACTCAGAACACATTGGTATTGATTTGCAAAGATCCTCACTCTAAGCATACAAGTGGACCAAACCATGCCAGCACACCCTCACAGCATAACAGAACTACTGGGTGTCCTCACTGTAGGCATCAAGCATTTAGGCCTTAATATTCTTTGTGTAGGTCACACATACACTTTCCTACTAGTCAAGCATATGGTAATGGATGGCTCATTTGATGATATCACTTTTTTCCACAACTGTTGCAACAGTCAGTTTTTTGGTGATGCTTTAATCACATCCTACACGGACATTCTCAGTCACCAGAGGAAGAATTGCTCTTCTGTTTCTCCTCTACATAACTAATACAATGACATCGCCATCAAAACGTGAACTGGTGACCACAGTTTCTGACCCTCTTTACCGATGTGTTTCCCACAGATCTAAATGCAGATGTCACTTTAGTTGCTGTTCCTTTTAGAAAACTAGTAACTAGCAAAATGTCTTTTTCACTTTCAAAATGACACAAGTCTGAACTGCACACTGTCACATTACTGGATAGACACATACGCAGCACAATAATAAGCGCAAACACACATCAAAGCTTTGCATGAACTACTTGAAGATGAAAAGACCATGGAGCCATCCTCATTTATAGGGGCTCTTGTACAAAAATAGTCAAGCATTTTGGAGAACATGCAAACTCTACGCAGAAAGATCCCAGGCGTCCTAACCAGGACACGAACCGGAGATGGACACCACTGTGTATAATTTATATCTTTTGATACCCCGATTTGTGTTTTTACTGCATGTCATTTCAGTGGATAATTGTTACTTATGCAGTCATTTTTAGTTCTAAAATACTTTTATAGCAAAGAAAAGGCAGTGCATGAACAAGTCCTCTAACAAGCCATGGACAACATACTACCAGCACAATCAGCAACATATATTTAAAATTCTGAATGCCAGGTTTCAACTCTCCACTCCTGCTCCAGTATATTGGAGTTTTGACCAGGATATAACTTTGGTGCGTTCCCCAGTCCCATACAGTCACTTTTCTAATCTAGAACAAAAGTAAAGTAGCAGCATTTTTAACAAAACATAATTTCTAGCAAACAACAGTCTGTTGTAATACTGCTACTCAATATCCCAGGGAAGCTTTCTAGTTATGGGTAACAGCACAGGTATTACAGGTAAACAGCTTTGTGAATAGGTATATTTGATTTAATTATCACCAAGTATTTTGGCTATACCAGCTACTAACATGCCATACATATGCAGAATGCCTTTATTGCCAACAGCAATAAAGGATTCAAACCTTACCTAAGGTGGCGTGAGCCCAACCAACCTCAAAGTCACTTCACTCTAACTGGTTAATGTAGTTTATTTGTCTCGGCAGGAACTTTGCATGGTGTTTGGGTTTAACTCCTTGATGCTGAATGCTGTGTGATGTTCTCACAGCATTCAACTTCAAGTGCTGTTGCCACTGTAAGCTCTCCCTCCATGCCACCCGTTCTACTCCATCACACCCTCATGCCTAAAGGTTTAAAAACCTTTAAAGCCCTTTTCAAACATGGTATCTGCAACAGTCACATGTTCTGTGAAAGAAAATTTCTGTCTTCACCTTACCTCTCCCAGTATTTACAAACAAGCAGATGTAGTCTTCTTGGAGGAAAGAATGGAGGACACACACTGATATGCTAACCATTTCTGTGTCTAATCTAATACACCAAAATGCAACATGTGGTCACAGGCAATCATAAAGTAAGAGTGTGTGAAGGGACAGATGGAACTAAAACACTTAACTGCCATTCCACTCCCACAGAAGCCATAGATGAAGACAGACAGATGAAGAAAAGCTGAGTGTGGGATGTTAGTTTTGGAAAGAGGGGAAAGCCAGGGGCAGAGTTTGGAAGGGATTCCACAAAAGGTTGTCATGGAGATGAAAACGGCAGACTGCAGCCTCACAATTCTCAATTAGTCACAAGCACATGGCCACAAACACACACCTGAAAATGCACACACACATCTGCAAAAACACTCTCCAACTGACTAAGGAAACCTACTCTGACATGCACATGTGTAAGATGTCACACAGACACATCTACAACACAAATCAAATTTTCATTTTCAGACAGAAAAGCACTTGTTGGTAACGATCATCCATAATCATTTACTTGCTTAAGTACACAAAAACACATGCATTTGGCAGACAAGTAGTGGGAAGTTTAGTTTAAATAGACAGTCAACAATTTATTTTATCTCTGATGAGCTTTGCTATTATTTAAACCCCTTCCATTCCCCACAACGACAGATCTTACCACACATTCAGGAGGTGGCAACCACACACTACAGCCCTATTTAGACTTGACCTGTCTCAGGCTGCCAAGGCAGAGTCTCAAAGGACATTAACACATACTCACCAAAATGGAGTTGCATCCAGTAACTTCGATTTCTCTTATCCCACATGTTGATTGCTGCAACACTTTTTCTCAGTATGATATTATAGAGACTACCAGTCTCTAGAACATTATACTGATAATATATTCGACAATGTTTATCTAACTTAACAAAGTACTTATGTGAACACAAACTATAATTTTCCCCTAAACCTAACAAAGCCATTCTTGTGCCTAAAAAGCTTTGCCATAGGATTTGTCCCATTATAGTTTTTTCAATAGTGTTAAACATGTGAAATTATAGGGGTGTAGGATAAGAAAAATGCTTCTCTGTTTTGTTGCAGAGGGCAATCGACAAATGTCATATTTTGTTGTTTGGGGGACTTGTTGGGATACCACATGAACACCAAATGGACTGTGATTGGCTGCTTATTTTGGTACAGGTTTCTGATGCAGGTGTGGATTGGTGACGGGGGAAGTGCTGTGAGACTCTACAACCAGCTATGCTCCCAGTAGACCCACAACATGCAATATCCCCTAGTTAATAAACCAAAAGAGCAATACTCATATTTAGAACATCATGTATGTATGTATAGATTTGCATTTGCACTACTTATTATTATTATTATTATTATTATTATTATTATTATTATTATTGTTATTATATATTTATTCCTTACCTCTTATATATATATATATATTGTCTATGTACCCCCATTCAGAAGCCCATTCTCATATTCCGTTTGCACTATTCTCCTTTTATGTGCACTTTTATACTTGTTGCACTTATACTTATATTTATATGTACATTTTTTCTGTCGAGTATGTGTGTATCTCTATGTGTAAAGCTGCTGACAACAATGTGAATTTCTCCACTGCGAGATAAATAACGGCATATCTTCTATTCTCTTCTCTTAAATGTAAAAGACACTTGACCAGTTTATCAGTGTACTGCGACATTGTTTGATTCACCTAGAACAGCTAAAATGGATCAAAATCAGTACAGAAGAACCAGGAAAATTATCTGTTTTATTCTCTGTCTTTGTTAAAAACTGGCACCTGATTGCAACTTCAGGGCCTCAAGTGGGAACATTTATTCATGTTATTGCACAGCAGTCTTTCCTTAATCTACAGAACAATTATTGCTTGCCCTATAATGGTCACACACAAAAGGTCAAATACAAATGTGCCTCCTATCATTGGTCAGCACTTTGATTCATATTCAATATAGCCTATGTGTGTACCTGTGATGCACTGGAATGGAAACATTTCTTGCCTTAGTGTATTTGTTGCCTGTATAGGCCTATTTGAGTCCAAAACAGATTTTCTTTCTGTTATAAACTTGACAGAATCTTATTTTCAAATATAGTCAATTTTATCAGCAAGCTCCCTGGAATGCCTACTCCTCATTAACTTCGTCATCAACAAGTGTCTCGCGCACCCTCAGAGTCTTTTCAGTTGCAAATGGACGCGCACAGGCTGAAGCTTTTCGCTTTCCTATTGGTTCACGCCCGACTTCACGAAAATAGGGGAACTTTCGGAGTGAAGAGACAGATGGGTTCAGTGTGTGAACTGGCCGTCTGACAACAAGTGGTTTTTCGCGAAGAACAGCACTGAGGAGAAGCAGCTGCTCCATTTGTAGCCTATTTGCTGAATTTTGAACAGGCCTCTCAAGTGTAGCATCAAAGTAATGACGGCCACAACAGACTGATAATTCTAAGACAGAAAGGGAAAAAACTGCTGGTCCATCTGTTTTGTCTCTCAGGTGTTTCGAGTTGCCTGATTAGGCCACCTAATTTGGACCACCGGGTTAAACCTGAGGGCAAACCTGGCCAAAAGTCGCCAGGTGGACGGCGACAAAAGCGGGTGCATGTTTCACGGTTCAAACTATTTTGTAATTCATCTGAACTTTACTACATCCGTCCGACATGTACAGCATGATGGAACACGAGCTGAAG
This sequence comes from Stegastes partitus, assembly GCF_000690725.1. NCBI lineage: Eukaryota > Metazoa > Chordata > Actinopteri > Pomacentridae > Stegastes > Stegastes partitus. The sequence goes on from NW_007578575.1 coordinate 223,558, forward strand.
CCGACCGGCCAGCCCCCTTCTCATCATACCTCCCAGGGAATGTCACCGGTAACCGGCAGCATGACCGGGACTATTGGCAGCAATGGAAATTCTCACCCGAACTCCAAAACGTCATGTTCACCAGGAAGCGATCCCATGGATAAAGTCAAGCGACCCATGAACGCTTTCATGGTCTGGTCAAGAGGACAGAGGCGCAAGATGGCTCAAGAAAACCCCAAAATGCACAACTCTGAGATCAGTAAGCGCCTGGGAGCTGAGTGGAAACTCCTGACCGACGTTGAGAAACGGCCCTTCATTGATGAGGCCAAGCGGCTCCGGGCAGTCCACATGAAGGAGTACCCCGATTACAAGTACAAGCCACGCCGCAAGACAAAGCCCTTGCTCAAGAAAGACACTCAGGTGGGAAAGTATCCACTGTCAGCAGGAAACCTACTGGCGGCAGCTGCGCAAGGTCAGGCTGGTAGTCCTAGGATGGAGAGCTATGGCTGGGGCCCCAGTGGAGGCTACGCCGGCATGCAGGGCGAGGCGCTCGGCTACACTCAGCAGCTACACCGTTATGACCTGTCAGCTCTCCAGTACCCACCTGCAATGTCGGCAGCACAGACGTACATGAACGGAGGAAACTCATACAGGTGCGTTGTGTCTGTTTGGAAACTACATTAAAGTAGGCCTATTCTCTTAAGATGGAGTTAAAGTATGTGGACGTATTGTAATTGTATCCATTTGTACAATTAAGGGCATTGCCCTTTTTAATCATGCCATTTGAGACCGCACAGTGCAATTATTGAAAATGCGGCCCGCTATATCAGGCTAATTTAGAAAAAATACAATCACTATTGTACACGTAGAGATGTTTAACAGTGTCTTAATAGAGTTGGACAGTTGTCCGTGTCGAATGAATGAGAACTACAGTAGAAAATGAGAACGTAACAAATTATGAAAATGGCCTAAAATACACCTTAGCACATTCAAACTAAATACGAAGAACATGGCTAACACAAAACTGACGTAGGTGAGTAACTAACTTAAAAATGAGACTTAAATCGGGTAAAAATGTTTGAGTACACGGAGTCCCATAGAATCCCCGAAGAACTCTGCATTACAGGAACAACAGGGTTCACTTTGTTGCCTACTTGTTATGCGTGACGCTGTGTTATGGACTGGGCTCTTCTTGGAATGCTGATCAGCATGACATGATTGCAAGCAAACCCTGCTCTGTGTGTGGTCTTCTACCCATAATCCCCTATTTCTCCTAAACTATTGTCCTGAGTTACATGGGAGTTCTTGGCTCTTGCCATTTGTATTACTTTCTCTAAATGACAGTCTGTCTGCACAATGTTCTGGTGCAAGGATGGATGATGGTGTAATTTATTTCAATGTGTGATTTGCTTAAGATTTCCAAATTTTTGCTGACTGACTTCACTACAGTCTTAACATGTTAAGCATCTTAGTTCTTGCACCTTTTTTCTGCAGTAGGTGAACCCTTTCAAGCTTTCCTAATGAATGTTTTTATTTTTTTAATTAGTTGACCCCCTGTCAACTTTTACACTTAGAAAACCTGATGGCTTGCAAATTTAGAATTTTCACTCAAAATACATTTACTGTTTTGTAAAACTAGAATAGGTTAGCTTCATTAGATAGCCCGTGGCATAAAATAAGTTACATTTACTGAGCACCTGAGAATACTATTTGAATTGTGAGTCTGACTCTCTATGACTGTGTTCCTTACAAAAAAATATTTTTGTTGATCTACAAATAATGGCAGGCTGTCAAGTTTATGTATGTAATGAGTGCATATTTAGAATCACAATGTTTTTTTTAAACTGAGAAATGTTGCTTCCAATAACAACCAAATCAAACCTCATGAAGTAGTATCAAAACAAATGAAGGCAACAGTAATCAAAAACAAATTTTGCCAAAAACTATATCTTCAGATGCTTTTGCCTGTCTTACCTGGCCCACAGGTTACAAAGTGCATTGTGAATTAGGCTATTATTGATGTGTAGACCAAATATGCAGCAGTTAATCACCCTAATTCTTGCTTTGTAGGTGCTACTTATTATTTATCTGCTATTGTTTGAACATTCATTTACACTGACTTTTCTCATTGCCTGTTGTACAAGACTAGTTGCTGTTTTTGGCTGAGTTGGCTAGTTAGTATTAGTATTCAAACCTTTTACCTGAGTGAAAGCACAAACACCACCATCTAAAAATAACTTATCACAAATACCTTATTCATGATTTTACAAGTATAAATGCAGAGTATAATGTGCTTAAGTGACAAAATTAAAAGAAGTCATTCCGAAGTCCCAAACACCATTATCAATCGTGTATAAATGAAAGTTGTATTAGCAAATGTTAATCTGTGTATGAACTAAATGTAGCTGAATAGTGGAATCTTCTTACATTTTCCATGTAAGGCAATGGCAATGTGAAAGTTGGGTTTTAATGTGAGTTAGCTAGCTATTGTCTTCCACTTTATTGTTGTTTTGTTTTTTTTAAACATAAGATAAAGTCACTAAGAATATCAGGTATTTAACAGCTGTCTTAACAGATCCATCATGCATAGCATGTTCTCTTCCTGCAGTGGAATGAGAAAGTGGCCTTTTATACATTTTTCCTTTTTTTTTTTTTTGCTTTATCAAGAAACATGGTTTTCTAAACCTGACAACAGCACTGAAAGAAACCCTATAGCACATCATTCTGTTAGTTTTTGTATGTTAACCTGTGCAAATGCTTAAAATGAATCCAAAGATTGGCATGTGAACGTGGGTTTAACTTGTGCCATTTTCTTGATCTCATAGCCCTATGTCATACAGCAGCAGTCCACAGCAGCCAAGCTCTGTCACCATGTCCATGGTGAAAGCAGAACCAGTATCCCACTCGCCTCCAACGGGGACACCAAGCCACCACCGTGGAGCTTTGCAGGGTGACCTCAGGGACATGATCAGCATGTACATTCCTGGACCAGGAGGGGAGGCCACCGACCCATCGACAGCACAGAGAGGCTATACCAGTGTCCAGCAGCACTACCTCACTGGAACTGTTCCACTCACACACATCTAGAACTGAACTGGGAATCATGGGGGTGGGAGATGAACACAAAAAGAGAACCAGTGTTCATGGTGTGTGGCTGGCTGGACAGGAGATGGAATCAGATGTGGAGTACTCTAGGTGGGCAATGAAAAGAGACACAAGATATAAAGGAAAAACACATTTTCCCTTGTATTCTGTCATCTTACACTTTCAAATTTTTCCACAGTTGCAGACAGACACTTATCAGATTTATTTTTTCTATCATTGAAAGGATGTCTTTCTACCTCTTTGGTGCTACACACATTTACCACCAAACTTATAGAACTGAGACTCCTCCCTCTGCCTACCACCCTTCTCTCCCTCAAGGACTGCAGTGAAGAGAGGGGTGTGTCTGTTTGTGTACATATTAGATTTTTTTTGTTTGTTTTGTTTTTAAAAATATTTTTAGAACCTAAACAACAGTTGGAGGACTTCTTAATACCACTCTAAACACTTGTGACAATGGAACTCATGACAGTTCCACAATGTGCTGGTTGGACTGGTCAAATTTGAGTTTAGTCTTTCACTGTTTGACCTTGGAGCTAGTCCCTGCTACACAAAACTACTTCAGAGTGATGAATAACCTGGTGAAGGAACCACAACTCAGTTGGTGACAGCTAAGTTACCTGAGCTGAAGTGTTCTGGTAATTGGTTATCTGTTGTTGTTCTGATATGTGAGCAGAGCTGGTGCTTGGGGAAAACGTGAAGGAAATGCACAAGTTGAATAACAGAACTGTTGAAATATACTCTGTGCCTTGGCTTTAGTATAGAACTGTTGTATTTTTAGATTTTTTTTATCTTTTATTTTCTTTTTACTGTTGAAATCCTGTTGGATGACATGGAAAACATTTGTTGGACAATCAGCACTGCATCCACAGGAATTGAACAGAACATATTGGCTTCAGTCTGCTGTTGCTTAGAATCTATTACTAGCTTGGTTCTACATGCAGTAGGATTACTACCCTCTGTCACACCAAATCACTGTATTACATTTTTTTTGGTTCTGAGAAGATGTGCAACACTGTTTTTGGTGCCCGAAGGAGTTTAATTTGTATAATTAGTTTTAGATCTCACCTAAAATGTTTAAATGCAGTGCTCTGGTAGTATCTTGAGTTGCATTGTGCATCTACTGTCACTTTGCTCTAGGCAGGAGCTATATTGTTTTCTGACTTTTCATTAAGTGAATGAAATTTAATATGAAATGCGACATTCAAGTTGTTTACTTCCAAATGCAGCACATTGTGACTTGCAAGTTTTTGCTTTCTCCAGGCATACTGGATTTACAACAGACCTTCCAAGCATATATATATATATATATATATGACTGTCAGTTGTTTGTTTTTGTCACCAGTAAGGAGGGAACGTCTGTTTCAGCAAATCTCTTCCTCTTGTCTGGGCTTTTCCAATAACGTAACCTGTAGGTAGTTCTGTAGTTTTAAAATACAATGGATGTTTATAATTCTGGTTCTCTCCAGCTGACAGTACTGTTGTCTGTTTTTGCCTAGCCTGCTGACTGGTTACTAGTGCTGCTATAGACATAAAGAGAACTTTTACTTTTAGGCTATGTAAACTAAATATTGAATTTGAAAGATTGCGACAGATTTTTAGTTTTAAGCATTCGACTGCTAATTAAACATGCACTGGAAACTGATGCCTGACTTGTTTTATTTTGTTTTTGTTTTGTTTTTTAAGGTAAGCAGTTGTCTGAAAGTAATGTGTGAATGTTTACATTGCTACCCAAGTTTTTGAAAATGTTACTTTCATCCTGACTCATTTTTAGAATGAATTTTCTTGTATGTAAATGCTGCCATGTAGAGTTACTGTAAGTAGCATTCATGTAAATGATGTGTATATATATTTTTTGGCTCTTATACTAAGAGTCTTGATTCCTTTTTTGATTAAATTGTTTTTGTTATGGCATTTATGACAATATTAATAAAGTACAAATCCTTTTTCATTAATGAAGTCATGTTAAATGTTGCTTTGTTGTAAGATGAAAAGTATAATGGCATGCTATGAATCAGCACTAAATTAACCAATATCTGTATTCTATGTATCCATTGAGTGTATGTAATCCTTGGCAGGCTAGAAATATTAAACCATATCAGAGACTTGTAAGTTTTCATCTATGGAGCAGAGCAAAAAAAAATGCTTAAAAAAATACAATTGCCATTTACACCACTGCAAAATTACGCCATACTCCTTGTCTTTCCTGCTTTCCCGATGATTATTGCTTTAAACTCTGATATTAAAATCACTTAAGCATTTGCTGCAGATGTTTAAATCATCACAGTAAACAATTTTTATTAATGATGCATGTTAAAGTTAAGGTAACCCTGACAAAAACAATGCAGACAATGTTTGCAGAGTGTTTACAATATTCAGTCAAGTTTTCTTTTCACATATTTGCATGTCTCTCAGAAGTTAATGGAAATCTGTGTCAGTCTGTAATGGCAGGAAAGGTCATTTCAAAAATTTAAACAGAAAAGGCTGATTTGCCAAATAGTTTTAATTTAGGCCAAGTATGTATTTGAATACTTGCAAATTCTCTATGGTTCATATTTATCCATACACACATACGAAATATTACATGGAATAGGCCACACAATTCCCTGACATTACTTTTCACAGTTAATTTATGTGTATGTTTATTATTAATGAATGTTTCTAAGTAGTTGGATTACTAATCACTAATAATGCCTCCTCCTTTCATTTGAATGGTCACTAGTTCTGGTGTTTCTCAGCTGTTGCTTCAAACATTACCTCATCCATCTAAGTCATTAAAAAACAAGATTGGTATGCCAGCAGTTAGATTTTTTTTCTCCCCCACTTTCATTGCGTCTTCACAGGCAAAATCATCACCTCTGTCTGAGGCTCTGAATAAAACGTTAGACAAAAGTGAACTTTAGTGGAAGAACATGGGTGTCTTCTGGGGGTAGGACCATGTGATGTTTTGGGGTGAATGGGAGGCAGTAATCTATAGTGCCCAGAATAATTTAAAGCTCTATTATTTACTTTCTTATCTTTACCCTCTTCTAAAATTCACTTTCCCCATTCCCTACCTCCTCCTTTTCACAGCCCTCCCCCCCTCCCCCACGTCTCTCTGTAAAAAAAGCGGGTGGATGGCCCACTCGTAATTGGCTGCTTCAGAGGCGCATTGTCCATGGCTTTTCAGGCCGCAGGTGCATATAGTAAAGCAGGAGTCTCCGCTCCTCCCTTGGGTGTCTTTGTTCCCTCTCCCCCCTTTCCTCTCTCCCCCACCAAGCAGAAAATTGGGGCTGCTTTTTGGGGCTTCGTCCTCAGGCTTAACCCTTTCACCGACCATTGCCTTTCTCATGGAAATTGGGGAGAACCTCGCACCGGCTAATCGGTCAGTAATGGGAGGGGATAGGAGGGCGAGAAAGAGAAGAAGAGGGGAGGGGAAAAGATGAGGGCACCCAGGATCAACAGGAGGAGGGGGAAGAGTAGGGAGAGCAGATGCAAGTTATTCAATAAAAACCTTTCCCATTTCTCAGACTTCTCCAATAGCACATATCTCTGTAATTCTTAGGTGATGGTCTACATTTAAGCTGTATTATGATTTTAATTATTGTAGAAGGCCTAATAATTATGAAACATGCAGGTTCCTCCTCAACGTGATAAAGATGTTTGCTTGTAACTACGTTTTTTTTTGTCCCACTTGTAATTGTCAGTTGTGTACAATGTGTGGTTACAATGGTCAATTGTGTATAGAAATTTGTAGTGATAGGCTATTACAGATAAATGATAAAATCATAGATAAATTGTAGGGTACCATACCCCATAAATGACTACAGATGCATTTTGAACCTGTCTGTTATAAGCACCTTTGGAAATATCCCAAAGCACTTATTAAATCATTTAAACAAAGGGTAAGTTTCTTTAGAAACCTGGGGTGTATCTATGTAACATGGGAACAACTCATTTGGTATTGCTGTAAAGCATTTCTACATACATACTTAGATAATACTTCAATATGAATATATGTAAAATGTGTAGAAGTAACCAAAGAAAAATTTCTTTCCCCAAAAACAGCGGAAGTTAGAGCATATAAGTGGGCTGTTTTGGCTGTGGTTCATGGGAGGGTAGGGATGGGATAGGGGTGTGTGGAGAAGGGGGTGGAGGGAGTGTCAATAGAAGGATTTTCTGGTCCAGTACATCCCATCACCTAGCAACAAGCAGTGAGGCTTCAACAAGTGGTTACCATGGATCTGCCGAGAGTGACTTAAAAGTGTCGACATAGAACTGTGTTCGTTCTCTGTTTGTGAGAGTGTTATGCGTGTGAATCAGGTGGTGGCCAAGAGGGTTTTAAAGTGCAAATTGTTTACACTGCAGACACTCAATCTAATCATAACCCTTGGGCCTGCAAATGAATCCCATCTCCACTTGCACAAAGTTAATTTATGCTCAATCACTGGCAGGACAGGCTCTGGTTCTCTGGAAACTGCTGTCTCTTTCCTCAGTAAATATTTCAATATTTGGAGGAATTTCAAAATCTATCAAATTTGGAATTAGTTCAGCTATGCTGATCTAGGAAACAACCACTTCAAAAGTGGTAAAGTGGAAAACATGTCAGCGTTTAAATGCACAATATCTACTACTAGATCCTGTGCTAGCCTCCCTGGGGCTCTAAGCAAAATTCTAAGGCCGACCTACCTGACCCATAAGCCATGCCACACAATCATATATAGCAAGCCACCACCTGCTCATGCTACAATCCTCCCTCCTCTAAAACAGGTTCCTACATGTATTGGTCTATGAAAGAACAGATAACAACACCGTTATACATTTCATCTGACACATCAGACCCATTCAGATTGACTCATAATATTCCCTTTCACACATTTTCATCAAGTATTTAGCCAAGCCATAGTGTAAATAATATTAGTATATGCTATGCATACTATGACTTGGCTGACTACCTGATGGTTATTATATTAAAATAAAAAATAATATTTTTCTGCACTGTAAGTGATCAGCATTTGTAAAGTGCACCAGCCCTATCAGGACTATCAGAGTGTGGGGAATGGTTCTAGATAGTCCAGAGCTCACAGTAATGTGCCTAAATATGATTTGCCAATTGCTAATTAGTGATATAAAGAACAATGCTTGTCTATGTTAATATATTACTAATTAGTACATTAATAGAATCTTAAACATTGTCTTAATCACAAACACATAGCTTAATAGTAACCCTGAAATAAGGAGGGAAGTGCCCTCAAATTTGAAACATTTTCCCATCCTTCCTGATAAGTGACCCTCACATGCACACAATCAGGTCGTTGGGCGAGCAGTATCATTGTGGGTAGCTAATGTTCAGGGAGCCTGCCACTTGAATTGTAAATAAAACACCACCCTGAAAGAAGGTTCTACTGCATTTATAAACCGCATTGTACAACTGGGTAACAAAGACTGGCACGGCAACATACAAAAGTAGCTGGTGATCTAGGGATTAAATGAGGCAAAGACTATACATGAAGACAACAAATCCAAAGAAACAAAATAAAAAAATAACCTACAACGACACGGTAGGCAGAAAATGAAACAAACACAAGTGACAAACAGGCAAGTAGATACATCAACATGCATACTGCATAATACATGACTAAAATGGGTAAAGGCAAGATACCTGCACACACAGAGGCTGATTGGAAGACGAGACGCAGATGAAAAGTGGAAGAGACGGAACCCATGCGGTATTAAAGACAAAGAACTTCGAGATCCCAGAAAGAAGGCCAGTGGTGAAGACCAACGTCCTATGGGGGTTATGAAGCAAGCTGTTGACAAAGATGGAATCCTTTTGAGGTCAAGTAGAAAGCCGCCAGCAAAGGTGGCACTCCTCTGGATGTTGGGCAAGAGGCAAATACTGAAGGTGAAAGCCCCATGGAGATTAAGCAGGTGGCTGGTGGTGAAAGCATGCCCTCAGAGGTGGGCAGACTGGACGTTAGGGTTAACAGCAGGTAGCAGGACAAACTGATTGCTGGGGACCAAAGCAGTTGGGTATATGACAGGTCTCAGCTGGTAGGATAGGCCAATCCTCCATGGCTAATTTCGATTCTGGAACATGGAAGACTGCAGGTGACTCTGACCCTGGAACAGGCCACATCACATAACTCTGACTATAGAACAGAGGGCACATCAAGAGCATTCCTTGCATTGGGGAATTTAGGGGCTGTAGAGGATGTGACTGACCCAAGGAAAAACTGACAACTGACAAGGAGGGAAGACCACACAGGATCACTGCTGAAAAGGCCGGTTGTTGGCAGAGTGCTGTACTTGAGCATGCTGTTAAAAAGTTGACTGGGAGGAAAAAATGTGATAGGAAAAGGTGTACAAGCAACAAAGTCCAAAGTCCACTTTTCAGTTAAAAGTACATTTTCCTTTTCACTTAAAATTCAAGGTCATAGAGTCTGGAGAAAGAGTGGAAAGGCACAGAATCCAAAGTGTTTGAAGTCCAGGGTAAACTTTGATTTGGGATGCATATCATCTGCTGGCACTGGTCCACTGTGTTTTTATCAAGTCCAAGATCAACACAGCCGTCTAACAGGAGACTTTAGAGCATTCCATGCTTCCATCTGCTGGCAAGCTTTATAGAGATGTCGATTTCCTTTTCCAGCAGGACTTAGCATTGTCCCCACAGAGCTAAAACTACTACCAAGTTGTTTGCTGACCATGATATAACTGTGTTTGATTGGAAAGCCAACATGGCTCACCTGAACCCCATAAGGAGGATTGTGAAGAGGAGGATGATTACATCCGACCCAAAAATATAGATGAGCTGAAAGCTGCTATGAAAGCAACCTAGGCTTAAATAACATCTCAGCGGTGCCACAGGCTGCACCGCCAGGCCTGTGCAATAAATTGTGGCAAGCCCCAACCAAGGATTGAATGTATAAATGAGCATACCTTTCAGACGTTGGACATTTTTGTTTTGTAAATCCTTTATTGATTGATATTAAGAAATATTCAAATTCTTCAATTCTGTAGTAAGTATAATGAATATAGAACAAAAGAATTAAAATAACTTTTTCATGATTATAATATTAGTTTTCTTTTAGATGCACCTGTATTATCTTTATATGTACAGAGATACAAGTTGCTTCCACATTGTCCTCATGGTGAAAATTGACAACATATTAGGCTTGTTTTGCCTTACTAAATGTTCCCATACATCCATCCATCCATTATCTATACGCTACTTAATCCTCACTAGGGTCGCGGGGGGCAGAGGACACCCTGGACAGGTCGCCAGTCTATCACAGGGCCACACTTAGAGACAGACAACCAAGCACACTCACATTCACACCTACGGACAATTTAGAATCACCAATTAACCTCAACATGTTTTTCGACTGTGGGAGGAAGCCGGAGAACGTGGAGAGAACCCACGCTGCACGGGGAGAACATGCAAACTCCATGCAGAAAGATCCCGGTGCCCCCACCGGGACCTTCTTGCTGCGAAGCAACAGTGCTAACCACCGAGTCATCTTGCAGCCCTGTTCCCATACATATACATGAAAAAGACACTGAACAGAGAAACTGATGGTAGTTTATTACATATTACCACAAATCTCGTGTTAGTTGAAACACATCATGGCAATTGCTGTGACAACCAAACAATGATACAGGATGCCAATGCTACAAAAGCAACAATAACAACAACAAAAACATGAAAAGAGTCCTTTTTTCTTAACAGATTTGCATTTCACTTATTTGCAGAAAGGAAATTCTCAAATACCATTTCTATGTCTTTGTTGTTCCTAATATCAAGTTGTATGTTGTTGTCTTCCCCTTCCTGACAGAAGTCAGAGCTGGGATGGGTGACAAATACTACTGCACACAACAGCAATCAGCAGATGGAGGCCACAATGTAGCTGGTCCATATACTTCCTATCCTCCCATCCTTCGTCATTGGTAAATCCCAGACACAGCTTCTCCCCAAACACACAGGCATACTGGACTCAGTATTTTGCCCTGTCATCTCTGTGATGCCATCATATACTTGGACAGCATTGCTAGAGACATTGGTAATCTTTTCTTGAGTTAAAAAAAAGTTTTTTAGAAGCCATAGCCATTTTAAAATGAGTTTTGGCCCAGAAGTTTTCTATGTACATCACCTAGACTTGTAATTGTGTGTTGTGCCAATTTAGACTGAATCAAACATGAAAGTCAAGATATTTTGCAACAAAAATGTTGGAGGTCACAGCAAATAGTTTTACTTGGTTTGTGTTACCAAAGCCCCCATTACATTTCATTTAAAACTTGTTCTAGTCGCTAAAATAATAATAACAAAAATGCACAGTTAACACAAACTCACAACATTGGTGTTTGCAATCCTACACAGAAACTAGAAATTAAAATTAGAATAAATTAGATTATACCAAAACCAAACTTGTTTGTCCTTTAAAAACAGACATAAAATGGTACTGTCTACTATACTGAGTGACTTCAAAGGTTTGCTATGTCATATTTCTAATTACATTTCAGAAGGAGTTAATACATTTTATTGTTGTATTCTTGTGTTTATGTAGTTTGTTGCCATGGTCCTTCACAAAAATATCTTGATGTAAATGTGATCAAACTCTAAATAAATAAAGCTGAACTAACTGTTCCAACAAATATTTTATTTAGGCTTCTGATTTAAGTACTTTACTTCAAGACTCAAAGAGGTAAAATAATAATATTTAAAAATACAACCTTAAGGAACATTTTTTTTTTTTTTACCAGAATCTTATTATATTGTTTAGTGGGCAAACAATCTGCTTCACAATGATGCGAGACACCATAGAAGGATCAGTCATTTCACATCACCACCAATTTGTTGTGACAACTCTGAAAAATTCTCAACTCTGACTGCCATTTTGGGAACCACTGGATTAAACTACCTAATAAAGTTCTTAAAATTTAGCTCCACCCAAAAGGTACAATGGTGCAATGTTACTTACACATTGCTGTGTCCATCAGGAAAAATCTAATAATCACACATGATAAACTGTCAGTCACAGAGGCCATTCTACTGCAGGACAGGTACTTGTACCTGTAATGACTTGAACAGACATCTCACGTCGCCCCTGCAACTCACAAGGCAGACTTGTGCCTTTCTTACGGCTTTGTGACGGAGCCCTTGCAACCTTTCCTCTATCTCTATGACCTCCACGACCTCCACGGCACCCAACGTGCGATTGCCATGGAAATTGTTCTCACTTCTTGAATTTGTCTTGTCACCTCCGTACATGGCACACACTCACAACTTACAAAGAGAATGGAATGCACAGCAAAAGTAAGTCACACTTGCCTCACACACTCATGATGACGTACTGACAGCTTGCGTCAGTTTGGCGTGATTTCAAAAAACACAACAAAGCCAAAACAAAGAACAAAACAGACACTTCGGCGATCAGGTGATATGCTGTCTTGTAAATTCTGTTAACATACATGACAGGGTTTGAGCTTAAGGATGTCCCGTCATCCTGAGGTGCTAAAAAATAGATCCAGGATGATACAATTTAATTTCAGGACAAAAGTTTAAACTTTACAACAAATGGCGATGAAAAGAAACATAATTTCATGTTTTGTGTAGCACACACAGATCCTGACAATTTGGCAGTGACAGGTCATCTGCAGTGTCACTGTCACCCCCGGTACTGACTTCCAGCGTAATACCAGCCAGCAGCATCTCCAGTAAGCCGACCCGCTCCTCCCACATAAACACATACTAGCTACTAATATATATTATCTAAGGATTACCTCTTAAAAACATTATGTCAAAACGTTATGTCCCAGTATAGTGTAAGATTTGTGCATTAGCAACAGTTGCGCTGTGTGTGTGTGTGTGTGTGTGTGGACAGTCAGTAACTTATTTAACTCCTTAGTGATAACAAGAGGAAACTCAGCTCAGAAACAGTGAAGTCAGAGCAAAAGTGACTCTAGTCTCTAATCTTTTCACAAGGATTTGTAGAAAATATGCTACTGCTTCAAACATTAAAATAAACTCTTGTTTGCAAAGGTAGATTTACTTAAAGCAATACAGAGCTGATTATAATATGGTATGTCTATTTGTTTGAAGCAATAATGCAATTGATGATCACTGGTGAAATGCAAGAGTGCGCCATGACCATGCCTTTTATACTCCTGGAGTGGGGGTGCCACGCGTGTGATGCACTTCTGTGTGTTCGCTTTTGTCCGTGAGTTGAGAGCGTGTGCACCGGACTTAACAGTTAACGATGCCTTAAAAATTGCATGTCTCACTTGCAAAATCCTTGCTGGGGGAGCAAGTTACACTTGCGGCAACACTGTTCGCAGAGAGTTCGCAGAATTTTTTGGACATGTCCAAAATCCAAAATATGTGCTGCGACCTCGAAATTTCACAAGACGGACTTGCATGGCAAGTGCATTCTGAATTTGGACACAGACAGGCCGTAGGAGCCTGTACGGCCGTACAGTTGCGACTGAGGCTTAAACTGGGCATCAGATTTTTTGGAGAGGTCAAGGAAGGTGACCATCTGCCTCAGCCAGTTGCGTGAGGGTAAAGTGGACAGAGAACATGATAGCAGATACAAAACATTGTCACAATGGTGAAATAATTGTACGGAGAGAACAAAACTAGAGATGTAGTCAGTGCATCATGGGAAGCCCCCAGGAGTCTTGACCTATAGCAGCACAACTAAGGTGATGGGTCAGGGTCACGTAAGCCAGCCCTAACCATAAACTGTATCAGCAAAGAAAGTCCTAATTGTACTGGGGAAGCCACATTTCCTTCTACATGGCTTTCCAGAAGCTTGTTTCGTTGCAGGATCAGGCGAGGGACTGGCTTTTTAAGTGTGAACCAACCAGAAAACTGAATTCCAGATTCTTGCACAACAGCTTGCTTACAACAGGCTAGAAGCTAGCAGGAAGCACATCGCTAACTTAGGTGTTGGAGTTGGCAAAAATGCTAGCAGGCTGATGGCTAGCTGACTCAGGAGCTAAAGTTAGCAGGAGGCTTGCAGTCCGATGGCTGGTCAACTCAGGAATTGGAGCTCACAGGAGGCTAGATGGCCGACTCAGGAGTTGAAACTGGCAAGAGGTCAGCAGACTCAGGAGCTGAAGTTGGCAGCAGGTTAGCAGGCCAGTGGCAAGCTGTCTCCTCACAGAGGCAAACAAAGAAATGTAACAATCAGAAAATATGTCCTCAGATGAGGACTGCTGGGTCCATAGTGACCAGTTCACGCCATCATGGCAGAATGAACAGACAAAGGAAACTTCTGGACTGATTGACTGGCAGGCAGGTAGACAAGGTAGACAAACATGGAGACAAACAGGAAAATAAAAATAAAGCAGGCACGTGGAACAGAAAAAAACCATGAACCAAACAACTAAACATAACTAAAGTAAACTAAAACCCAAACCCAAAGATAATGACACTCACGTTAAGAGGGATTGCTTGGTTGTTTAATTTGTTCAAGAAATATGAGGACAATTTTACTGCTGCAATGCTCTCTATCTTCAAATGACTTTGTCAAAGTGTAGCTCATCAACAACATTTTATCAAGCTTTAATTTCAGCAACTTTGAGGATGAACAAAGACCCCTACACAATACACAATCACTACATGTGTTAAATGTAAAAAATAAAATTGAAGTACAAAAATACATCTTAGGTTTCTGACTGTACAATATTAGCTGTCATGTCTCTGATGTAGGTAATTTGATTGATTATTACCTCTTCCTATGGTACTGTAAGGTCTGAACCTTACTATAAATACCTTGAAATGACATATTTTGTCATTTGGTGCAATACAAATTAAGTTAAAAATTTAAATAGGTGCATTTCAAAATGTTTGTTGGTAGGAAGATTTGATAAACTAAGAAAACTCATTTAAAAGGAAATGCAATTCCATTCAGTTTTAACATTTGGAAGTCTGCCATTGAGCCCAAAAGAATTTGGAGAATTTCCACTTTATTATAATTACACCCTGCTGATGAATAATTTCCTACAGCTCCCTCTGTTGTGGACTTTGGTTTTGGTTTCTGGTTTCAGTTTGTTTTTGTGAGTGATTTCAGTGTATTTTCATTCTCTGTGTTTCTTATTTGGTTGACAAAGTCTCTGTCCAGGGTTTCCCTGCCTTCGCCCAAAGTCAACTGGGATAGGCACCAGGACCCCTGCAACCCTAGTGAGGTGTGGCGTATAGACAATGGATGGATAGATGTTTTCTATGTCTCTGTTTTTTAATGTGTAGGTTTCAGGTCCTTTTTTTAGTTACAGTGGCTTGCAAAAGTATTCACCCCCCTTGGCAGTTTTCATGCTTTGTTGCCTCACAAGCTGGAATCAAAATGGATTGTTTGAGGGTTTGCATCATTTAATTTACAGAACATGCCAACAACTTTGAAGATGTGATTTTGTTTTTATTGTGAAGCAAATAACAAAAAAGACAAAATAACAGAAAGCTTCAGCGTGCATAATTATTCACCCCCCTAAAGTCAGTACTTTGTAGAGCCACCTTTTGCGGCAATTACAGCTGCAAGTCGTTTTGGATAAGTCTCTATGAGCTTGCCACATCTTGCAACTGGGATTTTTGCCCATTCCTCAAGGCAAAACTGCTCCAGCTCCTTCATGTTGGATGGTTTTCGTTTGTGAACAGCAATCTTCAAGTCTGACCACAGATTCTCAATTGGATTGAGGTCTGGACTTTGACTAGGCCATTCCAACACATTTAAATGTTTCCCCTTAAACCACTCAAGTGTTGCTTTAGCAGTATGCTTCGGGTCATTGTCCTGCTGGAAGGTGAACCTCCGCCCCAGTCTTAAATCACAGGCAGAC
>NW_007578575.1:240653-304067 GCF_000690725.1 Stegastes partitus
TGGATGCGCATCCAGGTGAATGCGCCCTCCCTCTCATCAGCGCTTTGGATTCAGACAGCTGAGCTTCAGACAGCTGTCAATCAGCTCCTCCAGTCCTCCAGAATAGACTTACGTTTTCCTAAGTAATAATTCTTCATTTGCAATAATTCTTAATTTGTTGTCCTTACTTCCAAGTTGACTTTACAACAATATAGAAAGAAAAATGGTAAAAATAGGTGAACCTAAAACAAGTAAACAAGCACTTATGTTGATGCCCAACAACTAAGGTACTTGCGCATTTAGTACAGTGCCTATACAGCTGAAACCAGAAGTTTACATACACTATAAAAAGACATATAACCTTTTTTTCTTACTGTCTGACATTAAATCAGACTAAACTTTTTCGTTTTAGGTCAGTTGTGATTACCAAAATTATTATTATTTGCTAAATGCCAGAAAGAGTTTTTTATTACTTTCTTCAAAGTCAGAAGTTTACATACATTTCCTTAGTATTTGGTAGCATTGCCTTTAAACTGTATTTCCTTTCACAAGCTTCTCACAATAGTTTGCTGGCATTTTGGCCCATTCCTCCTGACAAAACTGTAAGTGAGTCAGGTTTGTTGGCTCGCACACTTGCTCGCTAGTGTTGTAGTACTCGAGATCGGTCTCGGTCTCGAGACCACTTTTTGAAGATCTCGGTCTTGTCTTGGACTCGACCGCATTTTTACTCGGTATTGTCTCGCTCTCAGGCACAGAGGACGAGAGATTTTACTGCGAGACCACGGCTGCAAGGACCGCACTAAGCTGCCTCTGAACTGTTTCATTTGTTGTAATAGCTTTGTTGTTATTGGATGCAAAACTCCCCGCTTCGAATGTAATCAATAATTTAACATATTTTTAATCTCGATTTTTTTTTTACGGGCTGTGGCCTGTCACCCCACTCCACCCCTCTTCACAGGCACTCCACTCCAGTAAATGCGGGAGAAGGGTCTGCTCCTCGGGAAAGATGTTAGCAAACTCTGCTGTAATTAAGTTTGGCTTTTCTAACCACAAACAACTTATCTGTAAATTGACGTCAAAAAGAAAACACAGCGCTATATGCAAATTCTGCAATGCAATTCTCACTGAGGCAGCTGGGACCACATCAAATTTTTGTCCACACTTAGAGAGGAAGCATAAAGCAGTGTTAATTTTGTCAACGGAAACTTAAACAAAAACTTTTCATTGACGACCCTGTTTTTTCGTGACTAATTTATGATGAGAGCGTAAATGTAAGAAGTACTGACAACAAAAATTAAAACGAAATCTCTGTTCATTATCAATTGACGAGTAAAGATGGGACGAAAAAGATTATGCTGGTCTGCCAGACAATCTGGATTACAGCCATCCTCTATGCA
The DNA here is from genome assembly GCF_000690725.1 of Stegastes partitus. NCBI lineage: Eukaryota > Metazoa > Chordata > Actinopteri > Pomacentridae > Stegastes > Stegastes partitus. The sequence goes on from NW_007578575.1 coordinate 242,030, forward strand.
GTCAGTGTTTCTCAAAGTGTGTGGTGCCCCCCAAATCACATGTTAACAGCAATCACAGTTTTTCTATAATGATGGCCAGTAGCATGGACATTTAAAATGCGCTCACTTCATAGAAAAGTCTGTTCAAAAACAAAAATACTCTGCTTATAGAAAACCTGTCATTGTGGGCAAATTAGTGTAGAATTCGCTTTCCACTGTTTTCCAACTAATGTTTGGTTGCTCACCTGTCAGAGGAGCTGCACTGCAGACACCTGGTAGCCTCAACCGGAGCAGCATGTGAGGCGTTCAGGGAACATCGGTAAAATGTACCATCTACCGTAGCAGCATGTGAGGCGTTTGGGGAACATCGGTAAAATGTAGCATCTACCCATGGGAATTTTCAGCAATTGTTTAGCCTGTGTCCAGTTAATGACTAGTATTAGAAGAGAATTGGTGACAAAATAAATATATTTTAAGGTTAAAACATTTTACAAATGTCAAGTCTTGTATCTCTGAAGATCACTGCATCATAACTCCATCCATCCATCCATCCATCCATCCATCCATCTTCTTCCGCTTATCCGGAGTCGGGTCGCGAAGACAGCAGCCTTAGCAAAGCTGCCCAGACTTCCCAATCCGCACACACCTCCCCTAGCTCTTCCGGGGGGACCCCTAGGCGTTCCCAGGCCCTGGAACACCTCCCCAGGGAGGTGTCCAGGAGGCATCCGGAAAAGACACCTGAGCCACCTCAACCGGCTACTTTCGATGTGGAGGAGCAGCGGCTCTACTCCGAGCTCCTCATGCGTGACTGAGCTCCTCACCCTATCTCTAAGGGAGCGCCCAGCCACCCTGCAGAGGAAACTCATTTTGGCCGCTTGTATCTGCGATCTCGCTTTTTCAGTCAGTACCCAGATCTCATGACCACAGGTGAGAGTAGGAACGTAGATTGGTCGGTAAATCGAGAGCTTTGCTTCCTTGCTCAGCTCTCTCTTCACCACGATGGTCCGGTACAGCGACCGCAACACTGCAGACGCTGCACCGATCTGCCTGTCAGTCTCACGCTCCATCCGCCCCTCACTCGTGAACAAGACCCCGAGATACTTGAACTCCTCCACTTGAGGCAAGGACTCTCCACCGACCCAGAGAGGGCAAGCCACCTTTTTCCGGTCGAGAACCATGGCCTGGGATTTGGAGGTGCTGATCCTCATCCCGCTCGCCCCACACTCAGCTGCAAACCGCCCCAGTGCACGCTAAAGGTCCTGGTTTGATGAAGCCAACAGAACAACATCATCTGCAAAGAGCAGAGATGAAATTCTGTGGTTCCCAAACCGAACCCCTTCCTCCCCCTGGCTGCGCCGAGAAATTCTGTCCATAAAAATAATGAACAGAACCGGTGAAAGAGGGCAGCCCTGGCGGAGGCCAACGCACACTGGGAACAGGTCTGACTTACTACCGGCAATGCGAACCATGCTCCTGCTGTGGTTGTACAGGGAACTGACAGCCCTTAACAGAGGGCCCCGGACCCCATACTCCTGAAGCACCCTCCACAGGACACCATGAGGAACACAGTCAAATGCCTTCTCCAGATCCACAAAACACATGTTGGGCGAACTCCCATGAGCCCTCGAGCACCTGATGGAGGGTATACAGCTGGTCCAGTGTGCTGCGACCAGGATGAAAACCAGACTGCTCCTCCTGGATCCGAGGTTCGACTATCGGTCGGATCCTCCTCTCCAGTACCCTGGAATAGACCTTACCGGGGAGGCTGAGGAGTATGATCCCTCTGTAGTTGGAACACACCCTCCGGTCCCCCTTCTTAAACAGAGGGACCACGACTCCGGTCTGCCAATCCAGAGGCACTGTCCCCAAACGCCACGCGATGTTGCAGAGACGTGTCAACCAGGCCAGTCCCACAACATCCAGAGACTTAAGGTATTCAGGACGGATCTCATCCACCCCCGGAGCTCTGCCACGGAGGAGCTTTCTAACCACGTCGGTGACTTCCGCCCGGGTGATGGACGAGTCCGCCTCTGAGTCCACAGTCTCTGCTTCCTCTTCAGAAGACGTGACGGCGGGATTGAGGAGACCCTCGAAGCATTCCTTCCACCGCCCGACAACCTCCTCAGTCCCAACCGCACTGTAAACAGTGTTGGTGGAGAGCTGCTTTCCCCTCCTGAGGCGCCGGACGGTTTGCCAGAATTTCGCTTGTCGGCCTGAACTTCGAGGCTGACCGATAGTCCTCCTCCATGGCCTCCCCGAACTCCTCCCAGACCCGAGTTTTTGCCTCTGCGACCACACAAGCTGCTGCACGCTTGGCCTGCCGGTACCTGTCAGCTGCCTCAGGAATCCCACAAGCCAAAAATGACAGGTAAGACTCCTTCTTCAGCATGACGGCATCTCTTACTTCCGGCTGCCACCACCGGGTTCGGGGATTGCTGCTGCGACAGGCACCAGAGACCTTACGACCACAGCTACGAGCAGCTGCAGCGACGATGGAGGAGGAGAACATGGACCACTCAGCCTCCATGTCTCCAGCCTCCCTTGGAATCTGGGAGAAGCTGCCCCGGAGGTGGGAGATGAAAACCCTGCTGACAGACGGTTCCCAACAGACCCTCACAATACGCTTAGGCCTGCCAGCTCTGACCAGCTTCTCCCCCTCCCAGCAGATCCAACTCACCACCAGGTGGTGATCGGTGGACAGCTCGGCCCCTCTCTTTACCCGAGTGTCTGAGACACGCGGCCGGAGGTCTGATGACACAACTACAAAGTCGATCATCAACCTACGGCCTAGGGTGTCCTGGTGCCACGTGCACATGTGGACACCCTTGTGCTCGAACATGGTGTTCATGATGGACAAACTGTGACTAGCACAACAACAGAACACCACTCAGGTTCAGATTGGGGAGGCCGTTCCTCCCGATCACCCTTCTCCAAGTCTCACTGTCGTTGCCCAGTCGGGTACTATCTAGTACCCCTCCCAGGGACTCCAAGAAGGCCGGGTACTCTGCACTGCTGTTGGGCCCGTAGGCCGAGACAACAGTGAGAGACCTGTCCCCAACCCAAAGGCGTAGGGACGCGACCCTCTCGTTCACTGGGGTGAACTCCAACACGTGGCGGCTAAGCTGGGGGCCAATGAGCAGGCCCACTCCAGCCCGCCGCTTCTCCCCGCGGGCAACACCAGAGAAATGGAACGTCCAGCCTCTCTCGAGGAGTTGGGTTCCAGAGCCCAGGCTGTGTGTGGAGGTGAGGCCGACTATGTCTAGCCGATATCGCTCAACCTCCCACACAAGCTCAGGCTCCGTCCCCCCCAGCGAGGTGACGTTCCACGTACCAACAACCAGAGGCTGTGTATGCGGACCAGACCATCGAGGCAGCCCCCCTCGACCACCACCCAGTCCTCTCTGCAGCCGACTCCTATGACTCCCTCTGCGGGTGGTGAGTCCACAGTGCATCATAACTTAGTGATGCAAAAGCAACCACTCATCAGCTGCATGGTACATTAATAGCTGTGGCAATGCTGATCCAAAATAAGGGAGTGGGATGACCTGATCCTTAGCTGGTGCGACCAATGAAGAAAACTGGTAGCACCATGCTATCACTGGAAAAGTTAGTCTGGAGCCCTGTAACAGAATCGCAAGAAAAAACATTCAACAGCTGAGGATCTCCTGCTGCCCACTGCTCTTGATATGGTGTCAACAATGGACACCCCCCCGTTATTTTTACTGATCACTGAGCAAGTTGTTGCTGCACTATTTGACTGATCATTTTGCTCTTGACTGCTCTTTCTGAAAATGATTGTAATGCCAGTGTTAAAGTAAGAAAATTAACTGGTGTGAATGTTTGATACATTCCGTATTGAATGTTTGTTTGCAGTTGCAGATAGGAGTATTACAGGCAACCTTACACTTGCCTTAAAACTACATTGGATAAGTGTTGAATAAAATGGTTAAGTTAAATTTGGTATGGTCTCGGTCTTGACTCAGTCTCGCTTTGTCTTGGTCTCGGTCTTGACTCGGTCTCGACCCCTCAAAGTCTTGGTCTTGTCTCGGTCTCGATGCACTGTGGTCTTGGCCATGTCTTGGTCTCGACTACAACACTATGATGCTCGCACACGCTTTTTCAGGTCTGCCCACAAATTTTCTGTGGGATTGAGATCAGGGCTTTGTGATGGCTGCTCCAAAACATTAACTTTGTTGTCCTTGGGGCATTTCGTAACTAATTTGGCAGTATGCCTAAGGTCATTGTCCATTTGAAAGACCTATTTGCTCTCAAGCTTCTTTCCCCATGATGCCATCTATCTTGTGAAGTGCACCAATCTCTCCTGCAGCAAAATGCCCCCACAACATGATACTGCCACCCCTGTGCTTTACAGCTGGGATGGTGTTCTCAGGCTTGCAAGCTTCCCCCTTTTTCCTTCAAATGTAATGGTGGCCATTATGGCTGAACAGTTCAATTTTAGTTTCATCAGACCACAGAACATGTCTCAAAAAGTTAATGTCTTTATCCTTAAGTGCATTTGAAAACTGTAATACGGCTTTTTCATGTTGCTTTTGGAGTAACGGCTCTGTCCTCTCTGAGTAGCCAGTAGTCAGTCCACATATATATATGCACCGAAAACAAAATCTGACAAATATGAGATTGCAGGCATGATTAGTATTTTTTTTACATTTAGTGAACTGAGGTAGAATGACCCAAAAATGTTTCTGAGAAAAACTTTTATAATAACCGTAAAACTACATTGTGACGAAAGTACTATATTTTAGGCAGTTAAGTTCTGCTTTACACTAGTATTTTTACCAAGTTATTTTACAGATATGTTATGGCAATTTGATAGATTTTTATATTTTTACTATAAATCATCATACATTTACAGTATGTATTAGTGTAAAGTGGACTTAAGTGTCTTTTTTTTTTCTCCCTGTGCTTTATATGAGATGAGCACACCTGAATGCTTTTGACTTTTGAAGCAGCTTTTCCAGTCAGGCCCCTGTGGCTGGTACAATGCTTCTGCATTGCTACTCCATATGCTTTCTCAACTATTTACAATCCTGAAACCCTTTGCTCACCATTATACAGTCACCACCTGCTATTTCATGGTCTGTGGTTTCTTATCAAAGCAACATGTACGTGTTATTATTAATTAATATGTGCCTCCTTGGTTTTTCTGAACTAAACCAAGTGAGTGGATATTCATCATGTCACTGTTTACGTAGGTCTTTTAGACACTTTCACCAGGACTCACTCAATCCACACCAAGAAATCCATTCCTTCAATAGCAAAAGCTCTTCAACTCCAACTGAATATTTTGCTGTATCTATGATCTCTGCATGCTTTTATTGACATTCTTAGTGTGCAGAAGGATAGACCCACTGTATTGCCAGAGACACAGATTATAACAACAGCACATGCCTTGCGAAACTAAAGTGCACAGTTGTGCTGCTGCTATAATGATATGGAAATGTGCAACCAAACCCTGCTCCTATGCAAAAAAAATACTCAGACCAGCAGATTTTAAAAGCAGATCAGGTTTTGGGAGGGAGGCCCTCTTCCTAAGATGGACACAATAAAGCTCTGGGTTGCTACAGCAGATATGGACATTATGGTATTTATCAGAAACTTGGTTTAAGAAATCAGTATCTGATAACTTGAGTGCAATTGAAGGTTACAATATCTATAGATCCAATCGTGCTGGTAAGGGAGATGGAATCATAACCTGTGTTAAGTCAAATTTTGTAGCTCTGTGCTGCAGTCCAGAAATAAAGCCAGAGACTCTGAATTGCTTTCTGTTTAATTGAATATATCCAAAGAGCTTCACTTCATTGTCTTGCTCCTATAAAGTTGTTTAGGATTTCTGGGAGAGCTCTAAGAAATAAATGCACAATGCAGACCAGGGCTTCCAAGTCAGATTACTTAAGATCCACCTAAAACAAACAAACAAACAAACAAACAAACAAACAAACAAAAACTTAATCCTTCTATATTTTGGAAACAGGTAAAATTATTTCAGTTTCAACTCTGGTCACCCTGACCACATACTCAAATAATTGATAAACAAATAATTTAAACTAAAATTAAGAGCGAAGACTATTGTTGAGCATTATATTTTGCATTTTATATCAACTGGGTCTGTTTTTAACACAAATTAAGCTTGAAGCTTTCATTCTATGAAACTTCTGTCCTTTATGGTTTTAAACCTATTTCTGGAGTGAAGATTTGAGAGCTATTGTTTCAAAAAAAGACCAGACACTTGGATTCCTATCTTTGCAGCTGATTTATTGCTGAGCCTATTGCTCACATTTCTAAATCTCAACCTCCAGACAAACTCCATTCTCAAATTCTGGAAGGAAGCCTATCTTCTCCCCTCAGTAAACACAAGGGGACCCTTCATATTTAAACAACGGTCACCCTATCTATCTGTACTAACTTTCTCTCTGGACTGACAATAATATCTTCAGTGAAACTCAGTCTGGCTTTATACCAAGTCATAGTACCATAACAGCAGCTATGTAATAAATAACTGGCTTTCAATGCTTTGGACTCAAAGAAGCACAGTGCTGGTCTAAGTGTTGATCTGTCCTTGGCACTTAATTCCATCAACCATGAGCTGCTGCTGACCAGACTAGATGACATTTGTATGGGTGGAAAGGCCAGAGAGTGGTTCAGGAACTACCTTGCAGATAGAACCGAGTGTGTGTGAACACAAGGTTTAGGCTCAGCAACAGCTTTATTGACAATTTAAAAAAAAAACAAACAAACATTAGGAAGGGCATGCTTACAGGTGAAGTGCATCTTTATGTAGTATCTTCCTACAAATACTTAAGCATCTGGGTGGATGATAGGCTCTCTTTTAGATTGCATACTAAGCACGTAGTGAAAAAACTGACAGCCAGGCTATATTTTGTTTTTCTTTTTTTTCTTTCTTTCTTTCTTTCTTTTTTTTTTTTTTTTTTTTTTTAGCAAAATAGGGCCTGCTTCATTTTAGCAGTGAGGGAAAGACTGGTACAGGCTTGTTCTTAATTTCTTCAGACTACAGAGCAGGGGTGTCGAATCCTGGTCCTCGAGGGCCGCAATCCTGCATGTTTTAGATGTTTCCCTCTTCCAACACACCTGATTCAAATGATCAGCTCATCATCAAGCTCTGCAGAAGCCTGATAATGATCCTGATCATTTGAATCAGGTGTGTTGGAAGAAGGAAACATCTAAAACATGCAGGATTGCGGCCCTCGAGGACCAGGATTCGACACCCCAACTATAGAGGGACTATCTAGATGCATGCTGCTGCCTCTACTCTTCACTGTTTAGACTTTCTACATTTCACAACCATATCAGTGTCAGGACACATCACTGTGTACTTTATAATGTGGTTTATTTTTTGGGTACGCTCCCTTCTTGATTATTTTTTTTGTCCATGACCAGAAGTAGTTATACATTTCACTTATTTAAATGGCTGTTGTACAGGGTACCCAGGATTTTCTCTGAACTTGATAAAGCAACATTCTCATGTTTTGACCCTGGTCCTGAAATAGCTTTCAGAATGCACTGTAGCTTTGAGAGTTTGTCTCCCCTGGACAGTTCAAACCTCTGATCAAAAGCTTTGTTCATGAAGAGGCAATACCAACTTCTGAACTTGATTTTGTGTTGTGTATCTTATTCTGTTGGTTGTTCTATGTTTCACTTTTGTCCTATGTCAGTTGTGTCATGTTTGATTTTATGATCTTTGTAAAGGTTTTACAGTGGCGCCTTCTTGGCTGGTCTCCCTTGAAAAATAGACTTTAATTTCAAAGGACTTCCTAAACAACTAAAGATTAAATAAATAAACGTACAAAACACACCCATTTGTTTACATATTCCAGCAGCATTTTTATTTCATTCACATCTGATGAGCTCATGCTTTATTACAATCACACGCCATTTCACTGTCCATTAAATTTAAATTTCTGCTTGTATCATGCTATTTGAGAATGTTTTTCAGCAGACTGACAGAATTTGTGTGCCAAGAAATTTGTCACAAACTATGGTACCTTCAGTGATTGCTCAGTACATCCTCACACATGTTAATAAAGAACCACTGATCTCCATCAACAGTCAGATGGCATAGTATCACACATGTAGAAGAAAAATATATTTTCTTACATATTTTGTCTGGCATTGCGGTTAGGTTGGTCACATTTACGCTTTTCTCAATGTGTTATCTGTTGCTGCTTTACAATGTAAACTTTGCAGCTTTGTCAAGCACTGTGTTATAGTTTCTTGCATGGATTGACACTAATCAAGTATGAGAACGTGGAGTAGATGTAAACCCCAGGATATGGGGTATGGTCCCATTATTGTATCAAATCAGCAGTTTTACACAATTTACTGTATGTGTGCAGACTGAATATACAAGATTAATCACTCTCAACAGAACAGAATTATCCAGGAAAGTAGCATTGCTGTGTGTTTTCTTTCTGAGCCCAGTGCCAGAATGTATGAATGGACAATGGGGCCAAGGATTCTACTAGAGAGCCAAACCAACAAACAGGTCAGATAGGCTACAGTAAAAATACAGACCCTGAAGCGAGCAACAAAATCCCACCAGCAAAGAGCTGCTAAAAAAAAATCATCTGCAAAGAATAGCAGAACATTTCTCCAAAACCGTACGACACACTAATATCTGTATCCAAGAGGTGCCAATCTATTTTTAATGATACATAAGATCAAGTAGCCTGCACTTTAAGTTAAAAAATAGTAATTGTAATTGTAGATGATACAAAGTAAACATCTAAGTCCAATCTAGGAATATGCTGTAATGTAGTTTGTTGTTGTGACAGTACGACATTACGTCCACTTACTATGGGGTAACATTGTATTTGTTGATTTACTTAAACAGACAGGAGCAAGTGCGACAAATCCTGGGTTTCTTGGTGTAAGCAGGCACAATAAAACCTAAAACCCCAATCAGAGATAATGGGTATCACAGAGTGGGTATCGGCTTTCTTTGTCAAATTTTAAAGGACTGCCACTGCAATAATAATTGCTGGTAGGAAACACTGGTGAAATTCTGGAGCCTGTTACAACCAGTTCTAATTCCAAACCCTGATTACCTCATCCGAGCAGATTAGCTTGCAGCATCAGTTGCCTTAATCTAGCCAGGTTAAAAAAAGAGCCACTTTTGTGACATTAGGAACTCTGGCTATAGGCTCAACATTATCAGTTAACCCATCATTCCATGCTTTGTAGTACACCCTTCAAGTTGTTTCAGGATAAACATGTTCTGGTACAGCAGACATGGGAGTGGAAGGTGTAGACTTTAAACATGTTACATTTTAAGTTTTGGGTCTATTTCACTTTGTGGGAAAAAATGAGAAATCTTTCACTTTTCAGCATTCACTATGGAAGTGATTTTATGTAAAATGTGGTTTTGTAAATTGTCTTTGTGGGTGTGAATGGTGGGTCAGTAAATGGTGCCATTAGGACGTGTCATAAATCCCACATTAATCTAGTTTAAATCTGAGGTTAAACTCTTTTTATCTATTTATCCCAAATTTCATGTAGGGTTTCACCTTTACAGAACATTTGGTAGCGTGATCCCTAAGAAGGTGACAGAGATTTCTGATGTTTTCATAGGATATGCAAATTAATAATTTTGTGCAAATGTACAAACATGACTCTTTGTGACAGTATCAGTTGTGTAATCTGATGAATGTCACCTCCAACACAGATGACAGAATAATATCCAGCATTAAACAAATATTAGCAAGCCTGAAATTCTATTTATGCAAAATGGCCAGTGGACAAATCACTTAAGATCAAACCTGCATTAAACCATTTCCAGGAAATAACTTTGATGATTAGAATTATATTAAAAATCAAAAAGCAGGTGCATTCACGATTTCAATATTTCTAAGAATTTAACACACACATGTGAAAACAGCTGACCATAATAAGCACAGTTGCATCAAGAGGAATGTAATAACAACATAATGCACAGCAGGAGAGGATGCTGGAACCGGCAGGTCCTCCCTCTCTTCCCGGTGGCTCTGTACACAAATTCCATGTGTCAATTTGTTCTTTCTAGTTTAAAAGTCATCTCTGGAAGAGTGTCTTGAGTTGAATATGGAAATAAAAGCATTGCTTTACAATGGAAGTTTAGTGGCTGGGCTATTCTCTCTTCTTTTTCGTCTTCTTTTTGTGTTCTAGGGAGCTGTTCCAGTAGTAAAGAACCTGCAAGGTGATGATGCCATTACAGGCAGATGATATGACGTAGGTGAGGGCCATCAGTGAGTCTCCAGTTTCCTGTAAGGAAACAGCATAGCTTTAAACAGACAGGACCTTTGAAGTTTTTACACGTTTTGAAGCCTTCCACATTTATGTAAAATATACTGAACCCATTTAAGGACTCATCTTAAAAATGATTCAATTCATTATTTTTTCCTCATAAATCTAAAAAAAATACTCAACAGTGACAAAGCAAAGTTATGTTTTGGGATTTTCTTGTGTAAATTTACTGAAGTACTGAAACTAATTTCCCATTTACACAGGTTTTCAGATCCTTTTTTACAACACAGCTGAGGTCTGGTGCATCCTACTTGTATGGGGGGACCTTGAAAAACTTTTTCAACTTGATATTGGAGTATATCTGGAGAGTTGAGTGAACCTAATTGAATTCACTGGACATATTAAAGAAAGGCACACACCTGACTACATAAAGTCACATAGATACCCTATGTGACTTTATATAATGTAACCAGGTGTGTGCCTTTCTTTAATATGTCCAGTGAATTCAATTAAGTTCACTCAACTCTCCAGATGTACTCCAATATCAAGCTGAAAAAGTTTTCCAAGGACCCCCCATACAAGTAGGATGCATCAGACAATAGAGAAAACTAAGCCATGAGGTCAAAAGAACTGTCAGCAGTCCAAAGAAACAGGTAAATATGGGGCGATCCTGACTGAAATCTGTTTTCAGAGTGCTCACGTTCTGAGGCTGGGACAACATTTACATTTTAACATAAAAAACAAGTTGAAGCATACTGCCAGGAAAGTGCAGGAGTGACTTCAGGAATATCTGTAAAAGTGCTGAAGTAGTCCCAGCCTTCACCCAACGTCACATCTCTGGTGAGTGCCGGAATATGGCCGTACACCAACACTATCCATACAATCTGGTTGAGCTTGAACGATTCTGCCAAGAACAATGCGAGAAACTTCCACAAGAAATGTGTGGCAAGCTTATAGGATCATTCCCAAAAAAACTTGAGGCTGTCATTGATCCCAAATGTGCTTACCAATTACTAACTGAAGGGTATAAATACTAATGTAAGAGGGATATTTAAGTCTTTTACTTCAAGTAAATTTACATTTACCAATTTTTGTTCACACACCGGTCTGAGCACCGCAGCCACTACCAGCAGCAGCCTGCTATGTGGAGTTTTTGGGGAACATCGTAAATTGTAGGGTCTATCAATAAGACAATGTTCAGCAAGTCATATGTTTTGCCTGTGACAAGGTGGAAGTGCAACCAAATGAGAAAGTTGGTTGCACTGGTAAAAAAAAAAAAGTTGGAGCCTGTGTGGACTTCCGTGTGGCATGAGCATTGTTTGGTAAATGCCTATGTATGCAGTGACGCATGGTGTGGCTCTAACTTGGCTCCTTGCCAATGGAGAGGCAGACAGGTTCCTAGGGGTGCCAGATTTGAACTAACTAAGCAGTGGCACTAGCATCAGCAACGAACTAGCGCTTGGTTCTTCTTGGTGGAAAAGGGTAAACAGAGAGACAGACAACAAAGCACATTCACCTTCCCCCCTCCAGACATTTCAGAATCACCAATTAACCTAAACATGTCTTTGGACTGTGGGAGGAAGCCAGAGAACCCAGAGAGAACCCACGCAGCCACAGGCAGAACATTCAAGTTTCATACAGAAAGACCCCAGGCCGAGATTTGAACCAAAGACCTTCGAGTTGTACTACAATGCTGCCCATTGTTAAAAATAAGTGTAACAAATAATTATCATCCTACGAATAATTATCATCATTCTGCCCCACTTGCTGCTGCAGAATAAGTTCTATGAAAACTATAGTGCATGAATGAACTGAGGGCAAAAACAAATATGCTATGTGTTTCAATGCACATGCAGTTGTTCTCTTACCTGTAGTGAGGTGAAGATACGAGCTAGGGATCCAGCAAACAACAAGAAAACAGAGATAGCAGATAGCTGCCCGGTGTGCCCATTACGGAAATTAGTGGCCGCCTGGATCAGCTGAAACAACCACATAGATTGTCAGTCTTTTGCTCCAGTCCACATTTGTTTACATATTGGTGACTTTGAATCATGGAAGGTCATTCTGCATTAGCAACTAGCAGTTCCTATTTGGACTGTAACTACAGAATCATACATAAGTATACTGCACTGACAGACTGAAAAAGAGCTTAACAACATCGCATTTTTTACCTGCCATCAAAAATGATTTCAAAAATACAAGTATTATATTATTATACACGGGTAAGATTTATGTTGTGTTTGCTTACCCTGCCAACGATGATGGCTGGCATGTTAGAGGCCTGCATACAGGTAACCACTGACATGGAAGTGACTGGAGAAAGTAGGACGACCAGCAGGCTAAAATACAGAGTCATAAACAGGAGACCTTGGAGGTAGGAAACAAACTGTTGTTAGAGCCATTGTTAAACCAACAAAAAAAATACCTTTGGATTGAATGTGGGTTTGAGATTTTGTTTTATTTCCCAATGGAAACATTCACATGGATTAGGATGGGTTAAACCCAGCAAAGCAATCCATTTATTATTTTTTTCACTTGGGTATACAGCATATGACAGTAAGTGTGTGTAAAAAAAAAAAGAAAAAGAAAAAGAAAAAGAAAACAAATACCATTTAAGCTGTCACTTTCCTTTCTTCCCCTTTCTCTGTCATTCTCTCTCTCAAACATACATTCAAGAACCCACATAATGCAGGTTGTCCTGTGCCCTGGCTTTCAATAAAAATAAAATGGAATGATAGAGTTAGAAATTATATAGTTGTCCAGCAACAAAGGTTGGGTCATTGATTAATGCATATTTATTGCAGGTTGGGTGGTGTGGATTGACTCTCATTAAAAGTAAAGTAGTTGTGGGTATAAAACCTGACCTGTGCATCACCAGTGTACAAAACTTTGTCTGTGTTGGCTGTGTTATCATTGGGACTAAATCCAAAATGCTCCCAAACAGGGACAGCAGAATTTTTCTCATTTATTAGTCCCAAATTGTAGTCCCCACCATTTGCAGTCGCCATTTCCCTGCTCAGCTGCCTGTTTGCAACTAGACACTGACCTCTGGTGGTGCCAGCTGTGTACTGCAGCACATCGATGCAGCATTTGTGTATTTGTTTGAGTGTCTCTATTTTTTAACAGTACTGAAAATCCTACCTTTAAGATTGCTAAATAAGACAATAAGATAAGATAATTCTTTATTGATTCCCACAGGAGAAATTCAGGGAATATGCAGGCATACTATAATACCCTGATAATGCCCATGCCTAAAATAAAAATAGTCGAAATATTGAAGGTAAAATAGCTTTTCGAAAGCAAAAACACTTGATCTTTTAGGTAATATCAACTGCATGCACAGTACACTTTACTTGAAGGGGAAATACTTTAATTTACGTTCATTTCAGATGACATTGTCATCTTGTCAAAATTCTTCGCTTACCAAACCAGTATTGGTAACTGTTGAGTGTGCATGAAGTTTTACCTTTACTGGTTCTTCCTCCGTAGTGTTGAATGAGGAAACCAATGGTGACTGTCTGCAACATGAGGAACAGAGCCTCACCCCAGGCACTAAGGCAATAATTAGCACGTTAGTCAAGATATGAAAGCAACAAAGGATTTACTCAACATACAATTCAATTATGCAAGTAGATATTGTAGATGCCAGAGGGCTCTAAGTACATTTAGACTTGGCAGAGATATGAATGTAGTCCAACCTGAAGGGAAACTTGTTGGCAATACTGTATGCCATTGTTCCCGTGATGGCCAACAGCTCCAACAGCACAGACTTGAAGCTCAGCCCCTCAGCGCTCTTTGCTCCCATCAGCTTTAATATCTGAGGAAGCTTCACTGTGAACAATTGGAAGTAGGCTGGATGTCAACATTGCAAGCACCAAAAACACTTAACATGTTCTATTAAAAACTAGTCAAATATCATCATTCTTTTCAGCAATAACCCTCATTACCTATAACTATGCAGTTATTCTTCCTTTGCTTTAATATTTTACATTTTATACTTTATATATCTATTTATCTTTCCTTTCACGTTATTTTATTTATTTTGTAGTTGTGTATTGCTGCCACAAAAGGATGCTACAACATTTCACTGCTGTAATACTGTCTTTTTAGCATTGCTTCTACAGTGACAATAAAGAACTATTCTATTATTCTTAAGCAACACTGTCATTTGCTTAACAACATAAACAACTGTTTAGAAAGTCTGTTATACACTTAAGGAATACATATGTATATGTATATGTACACACATGTATGCACATACACACAGAATCTCAAACAGCTCTAAGAAAAAGTTTTTCAGAATGGTTTGTCTTTAGTTCCATTGACTAAACCCAGACTAAAAACAGTTAACTACTAAGATTTGACTCGAATTAATGTACAGTTTACATTTTACCGAAGTCATGCATGCATATAAAACCAGTCATAAAGACAAGGTGAGGAAATAAGGTGTATTACCCATCACTGATCCAAGTATGATGCCCATCCCCAGGGCTTTGCTCAGTACAACCTTCAGACATGGCACTGATACAAAATATAAAAAACAAGATTAGTACACATGCACACAAAAAATCAGGTACCAGTTAGAAAATTGAAAGGCTAACATATGTACAGTTTCTTTTCTTTCTTTCTTTTCAAAATCAACCACTTCCCCTAACCAGTTTGCCAAATATTTTCTAAGTGCAACCCCTTCATTACTATATTCTCTATGCATGATATATTTATTCTTAGCTAAGGGAAAACGTTAGATGTGCAAACCTGCTGAGCTGTATGTTAGTAATCCCACTGAATAAACCCGTGCAGTTGGAGTAGGCAAGCTGTATGTTTTGTGTTGCCACCAAAATCTACATGCATTCAGTTGGGAAAGCACAGAACCTATAAACATGTATTTATGACTGGTCCTGAATTGCTGGCAAGTCCCTTTTATTGACTGGTATTGCAGCTACTAGAATACAAATAAAAAAACATACATATATTCGTCTATTGATATTAACATAGCCAATATTCAATCACTAACATTAAATTAACTTAGATTTGGCCAAAAACCTAAAGTGATTTGTGTCATTCATTATTATGGGACAGTGTCAGATATAACTGCACTTCTTGTGTATTCTTAATGAAGTTTAAAGTTTAGGGGTAATGTTCAACTGTCATGTTTGAAATTGCATCAGGCATTGAGAGAACGCTGCCCCTTTTTTATTGGACCGCACAGAGCCTGACGAAGTCAACTTGTGTTAACAAATAAAGTTGATAAGCGCTGTCGTGACACCCATTATCTCTGCTCTGGGTTTCAGGTTTTGTCGGAACAGCACAACGACAGCTGGGCCATTTAAGAATTCTAAGTAAACCTCTCTATTCACCCAAGTTATCTACAATCTAAATTACCATTGCAAAACCGTGCACAGCGAAGTAGTTTTGAAGGAAACCTGGGGAGGTGTTGCACAAATTAAAATTACTAACAGGAAGTTTGACCTGAGTTACCACAGACTCAATGAACAGACTACTTTTTGAAATATGGTGTACCTATGACTGAACCAATGCTATATTCAGTACGGGTTACAAACGGGGATGTTGCAAGAAATAAGTAGTTCAAATTAGGTTACGGCTTTGTCTGTACGCAGCTGTATTTAAAAAAGGTACCTTTTGAACTAATGCGAAGCTTTTAGAACTTGACGTTCACACAAATGGGTCAAAGGACAACCTAGATGCACCGGAATCCTAAGTATTTACTTTAGTTTTAAACATGATAGTGAAAACGCAGCTAGCTTGCTATCGTTATGACATGACACGCTAAAATAGTTTACTTATATTTTGTCGGCCAGTGGCCTACCGATAATAAACAAAAATAAGCCTCTCACCGTCCAAAAAGTTGAAATTCAGAAAGAATTCGTCGTAGCATGATTCTGGCATAAAATATGTCAATAAAAGTCCTTTGAAGGGGTCCATAAAAGATGACCCCTTAACCAAAACAGGCTTATCCGCCATTGTGAATATGAGCAGTAACGTAAGTATGCAGTGTAACACATATAGGCCCCCACCAGTTCACATGGCACGCCAAAGGTTCCGCTTGCTGAACACAGCGGTACGTGTTAGGATTGAATTTCAAAAAACCAAAAATTAAAAAAAATCATATTGGGGATATGTGACACTGCTGTTTTCATCAATCAGTCAACGTGATAACATTCTGTCATTCAGATATAGGTCACTTTTCTTTCATGTTTTTCCTAGACGAACTAAACAATATCGACAAAGGTGACAGAAAGCTGACGTACCTCCATATTTGCTATACACGCGATATTGGACAGTACATAAAGTGATTATGCGTAATAATGCACTCATAATGAAATTAATACATTAAACTGATAACATGTTTATCAAACTGTCTTCAGAAAAGCGATGTTTTAGGGTAGTTTGTGTTATCATAGCAACGTAACGTGTGTTTTTCGTCACTCGGTTAGCTGCTGCCATATTTTGCCAGGGTAACAGTGGCATCTCGGGTACACTCATTAAACCGGAAGAGAGGGATGGATGGTGACAGCAACCGGAGGTTGAAAGGGTTGTGTAATGGCTTTTTTTTTTTTTGTCCCCATCATTCCTTATAAGAAAAAACGGAAGATAACAGGTGACGAAAGAAATGGACAGGAAAACCGGAGGGATTCTGTGAGTGGAGCACAAACATTTTCACATTCAATGATGTCAGGCATACGCATGGTCACGAAGTTGACTTTACTGCTTAAATCATGTTGCCATTTAGAAATACTGCTGTTCTTACTCCTGCTTCATTACATTAAATAAATCACAGATTAGATTATTTTCTCCTGCATCATCCACTTTGTAAATTTCCTGGGTTTAAAATGCGTACGATGTGAGTAAATTGATGAGAAGTTGACCTAGTATCTGGAAATACCCTTTAGTACCCCTTGACAGCTTTACTTTAAAGATAATGTTTTGTCATCCTTTTCGTTAAAGTCTTGCTAATGACTCATGTTAAAATGTAAAAGCTTCATGCTTTTTGAATAAAGGCAATCAATAGGGAATCTGAATTTGTGTCAGTTTTCATTTCACTGTTCCCAATCTAAAATTTCATTTACAATCCAGTTTATGAAAACACAGCAAACTGTCATACACTTTAATCAGTACAGATAATATACACAGTATGTACATATACCAACACATAACCAACTTTGTAACCACTACTTGATACCTTCATAGATTAGGAAGTATTTACATTGTGAATAAGACCATGTGTTGATTTTTTATTCATATTTAAATTATGATACTCAATAAATTCAAGTAGACGTGCCTTGATACATACTACTGACTATGATCATGTTAAAAAGGTATGCACAAACACTTCACATGTGCATTATGTTCAAAGACTTTGAAGAATACTTTTTTTTAATACACTTGTCAGTTGGGTGCCATGGGCTTCGGGCACAATGTCAGTATCAAACACAAACTATACAAATAATACATTTCTGAGTCCACAAGACCTGTTGTCTACATGTGGGGATTATTAAAGATCAAAACCAATGGTTTCTTTATCCAAAGCTTCATGTTTGGTCATCAGCCTTCAGTGGAAGCAAATGCTAGACCATGGACGATTTGCTGTAATGTGCCCTGGTGGTCTAAAGTGCACACCACATCACAGACCTATTTTTACCTTCTCTCTCCCATATACCCTATCATTCTCTACCGTCAACTATCTAATAAAGTAAAAATGACATTAAAAAAAATCTTAAAAAAAAAAAAAAAAAAGCATTCACTGTGTCTGATCTCGTATTTACACTTAACAGTACATTTTGTTCAACCACTTAAAAATACATCTCAAAAACAGACGATGAGTATCGGCAGCACTGAATACGCACTATTCCTAAATAGAGCAACCCCCCTGTATTCTTAGCTTAGTCACCTTTATTAAACTATTCCAGGGCTCCAGACTGCAACCAAATGGTCACATATGCAACGTAATTTTTTAAGTGTGCGAGTTAAGCTTTCAAGTGGTCGCATCTGTGCAAGTGCATGATGATCATTAAGTTGTTTTGATGTCACTCTAGCCGGCCACATCACTACTGCATTAGCCATAGTAGTGAAAAGTAGTACTTCTATTTCTTCTGTCAGTCTGTCCCTGCCTGATGTGTAAAACAAGCTGTTTAGCTGTTGTGTTCTACAAATAAAACAGTTGGTAGCTAGTTATTGTAAAACCAAAATGAGCAAAGAGGAAGTGGCTGGTGGAGAGAGAGGAGTCTGCCTCAGACACACCTCATCAGAATCAGAACTTTATCAGAACACAATGATCAGACTGGTGGAGGAAAAAATGCTATTTAGTTGATTACAATGGCTTGTGTAGTAGTGGGGCTATAAAATGAAATGTATATTAATCACAACCATGATTTTAGCTTCCCACCAGTATATAAACATGATTGACTGCTGCATTTACAGTTAGAAATGCGCTCTGCTTGTAAAAAGCAGCGCACACCTACACGTGCAGTTATTTCTGCAGAAAACAGCACATTTGGATAAAATCCCTCAATCAGTCGTATTGGACAAATCGAACATTAAAAGACCCTATTATACTCTTGTCAAAGTAATTATTGCTCACACACCTGTCAGCAGCCAACAAGAAGCATCTACTGCAGCTTGCAATGCAATGCGATGCATTTAGGGGAACGTCGCTAAATTTAGTGTCTATCGGTAAGAAGACGTCAGCAAGTGAGGTGTTTAGGTGTGCCAAGATGGGAGGTGCGACCAACTGAGAAAGTTCACACCAGTGCTACCACTGAAAAGCAGTTAGTCTGGGGCCCTGTACTCCCATATGATCAGGGGGATGAGATCAGAAATGCACCTATCTTTAGGGACTACACCCATGAAAGAAAAGAGAAGGAAAAAACACACCATGACCAAGAGTTTTCTCTTCATTGTGATTGCTGGTGGTTTATACACATCTCTGTTGTGCCCTAGCAGACAGCTGCAGCATTTTCCCTTCTTCCCTGTTTCTTCAGTAGTTGAATGCGATTATGGACGTAAAACTTGATAGCCCTCCAGTCTCGCTGGTTGCTCACTAGCAGGGGGCAGAGTTCGAGGCAGCGCTCACAGTCTGCCTTCGCAGGGACACGCAGTTCGATGAGGTTTCTCTTTAGGTGGGTCTCTACTGCTACACGCTCAGCCTCTGACCAGGGACGCTTCAGCACACCACGTTTCCCTGTGGGGAGAGTAACAAACCGGTAAAATGGAAGCAAAATGCATAGAATCAGATTATTGAGAACGCCTGTCAAGTCATGCTGCTAGTTACCTGATTTTGGAGGAACAGATCTTCTTTTATGGACATTCGCTAAAGATGGGCCAACTGTGGGTGAAGGAATGGGTGCTCTCCTCTTCCGTGGAGGTCGGCCTGGTCCTTTCTTTTTTGCCATCACCTCTTTCTTTTCCTTAACATCCTCTTTCTGTTCTTCTGCCTCTGAATCTTCTGAAAAGGAATCTGCTGAGTTGCCAGACATCACTGTACAACAGAAACAAAACAGAGACTAGTCCCAGATCAAATGGCTTACAATATAAGACTACATTCTTTCAGGATAGCAGTGGTCTGTTACAGGAGAACAGCGGCTGGGAACTCTATACTGTTGTATTTTAACCTCCAAAATCAAAAGATTTTCTGGCAAATTTATTATGACAATGCTTTAACTAAAAAAAATATAGAATTTTCATAGTTTAAATCAAGGGTATGAAACAGAATATAGCATGGTGGTGTCAAAATTGGCCAAAAATGAAATTTTGAACATGTTTTATGTTGAGTTTTTGTTATTCTAAATTTTGACACAAGACCTTTCATTCACCATTGGACAAAGCTCTCTTGACTGGGATTCTGTGTTTGGGGATTTTGTTTGTTTGTTTGTTTGTTTGTTTGTTTGTTTTAATCGTCTAAAGTAACTTCAGTGGTGGGAAATTTATTTCCATTATTAAAAATAACAACACAGATTATGCTGCGACTTCCAATACAAAAAGGTACAAAGAAGCAAAAATCCATGCATGAAATACCGACTGATGAGCCCAAAAGGGCTCACTATGTTCAGCTGGAGACAAAAAGCAATCGTTTGATTCCTTACCGTCCAACTCAAGGCAGATGTGCTGCAGACTCATCCCTCTGAAAAGCACACCCTCCCTCTCTCCATAGAGAACAACACGGCCTACACGGCCCATCAGTGCTGGATCTCGTATGATAGTGGAGCAGTTCTGGGTCACATGGTACTCTCGCTCTAGAAAGTCCTCCAGCCGTTTGATAGCGCCACTCTGGCCCTCCCCCTCCTCTAGTAACAGCAGCTGGGTAAGGATGGCTACCTGTCGCCGCACTCGTGTTGCTGTCAGTGCACCTGGGTTTTTGGCCCCACTGGCCCGGGCCAGGTTTCTCAGGAGGTCGGTGCCCCGGAGAGGGGTGGCAGGAGAGTGGTAGGGCCGGGAGAAGATGTAGGGGCTCTCGGGGTCCACACCCACATTGGGGCTGGTTCGAAGAAGCAGGTCCAGGCAGGACTCACAGTGAGGTGGGAGAATAAGCGGCTGGATGCGACCACGCTTGCCCAAGACACCAGCCCGCGGGAGATGACAGAGGACCTGACGCTCAAAGGAAGACAGGAGGGTTTCCATGCCAGACGGGGAACTGGTGCTGGAGTTGGTCTGGGGTGTGATTCGGTTGCGGTAATCCTGGACAGTGAGCTTGGCCACCTCACATTCTCGATGTCGATTGTAGAGGATGAGCAGGGAGAGGCTGGAGTGGCAGAGTAAGCGCCAGGCTTCAGCAGAGTGAGGAGAACGGGTTAAAGAAAGGAAAGAGGAGTGCTGTTGGTGACGAAGATGGAGGACCAAACAAGAAAGGGAAGAGAGTAGTGGAAACATGTGATGTCTGTGAGTGCTAGAAACAGAAGAAAGAGAAAAATTACCTTTAAAATCACAGTGAACTAACCAACCTTAAATCCAACTGGTCACCTATAAAGATATAATTGTTAATAAGACGATAAAATGCATCAGACAAAGCAGAGCAAAGAAAGACAATATTTCAACCTCACCTTACAATCTCTCCATTCTTTTCTTCTGGAGCATCCTCTTCACCTTCTCCACTTAGCTCGAGTTCTTCATCTGGATCTACGTCTGGCTCTGGTGTAGGAGGTGGAACCAGGTCTTCTTGATTTCTTAAGTTGTCCACCTCTACCTTTTGCAACTCTTCCTGTTTTTCTTTTTTCATCCTGCGACCCCTTCTGGGAGTAGGTGGGGAAGGTGGTGATGGACTCTTTACCTGGGACACCATAGAGGGCGCATGGAATTTTCTGGTGGGCGCTGGTAAGCTAGGCCCCTTCTTGGCAGCTGCAGACTGAGCTGAAGCCGTAGGTGAAAGTGAAAGGGAGAAAGAGACGCTGCCTGTGCTGGAGCGAGTAGCTGGGGATTCCCTCTCCCTGGGGAAGAGAGAGGGTGGATTTGGGTTTGAGACAGAGGGCTGAGGAACAGCAAAGGAATGACTGTGAGTAGCAGAGGTGGAGGATGACGAGGGGTGGGGTTGTGAGGCACTGCCATTTGAAGAGTTGTGAAGGTGTGACAGCTCCATGGCTGTTCTGACCTCTGGCTGGTTGGCGTGATGTTTCTCCAGGTGGCGTGCCAGGGAACGAAAGTGGCGGCCACAGTACGGGCAGTGCTGCCGTCGGCTTACTGTGGTACCACTGGAGCTGCCAATGTTTATATTAATGTTATTGTTTATGTTAGTGGTTGGGGGTGCCAGGGCACTCACTGGAGGCTGAGGCTGGGATCTAGTTGGGGGTGCAACAGGTGCTGGGCGGGAGAAGGAGGAGCAGGGGCGTCCTGGTCCTCTGGAGGAGGTGGGTGCGCCCCTCTTCTTTGAATTGACCGCTGGGGGCATCTTGCGCTTCTTGCGGCGGCGAAGCATTCTTCCCCGTATCTCCTCAATTTCCTCTTCTTCATCATCGTCGTCATCATCATCATCTTCTTCCTCTTCATCCTCCTCTCGATCTGAATCACTTGGTTCAGAGTGTGTGAGCGGTGAGGACGAGGGTGATAATGACCAGGAGGGAGTCAAGTAATCAGAGACAGAGAGGGACAACGGGTGGGGGCCAGCCTCCTCCTCCTGGTTAGACATAGATTTTAAAATAAAACCAAACAAGTTAGGTCAAAGTATTTCTGTATAGACAGGATCTACTTTTCTATGACAACTGAAATTCAAGGATAAGGTTAGCCACTTTTTCCTTTTCTTGTTGTCAATTGTTTTAAGGAGTCTCTCAATTCTTTATGATCTCTCTATCATGTCCATGGTAATCAGCCCAGAGTCCATTGTTCCATTTGAGGACATATTATAGCAGGAAAGTATATGGTAATTGTTGCTTGAACTATGCATGAATGTAGTTGACTGTCACCTCAGAGCAATGATGGTTTATGGCACAGACGAATAATAATGCATCCCTAACCTCTTTATCAAATTTACCATCAGCTTAGTGGCTCACCATTGCATTCTCGCCCCAGTCCGTCAGGCTGTAGTCCACTGTGATCTCCTCCCCTTTGGCAATATCTCGGATTGCTATGACAACCAACCGCACCTGGGTCCCACAATGGACTTCTCGAATTCGGCAGTTCGGCGGCGGATGAAATAGCACCGGTCCTCTAACACCACTTGCCCCCTCTTCCCCCAACTCTGGCACACTGGAAAACATAAATTGGTATTAACAATACCTATCCTTCCATTATCTATACACCGCTCAATCCTCTGTAGGATTGTGAAGGGAGGGTGGAGAAGCCTATCCCAGCTGGCTTAGGGTGAGGCAGCGTACACTCTGGACAGGTTGTCAGTCTATCACAGGGCTACACAAAGAGACAAACAAGCACACTATCATTCACACTTACGGATGTTTAGAACCGCCTATTAACCTCAGTATGTTTTTGGGCTGTGGGAGGAAGCCAGATCACCCAGTAGGAACCCACACAGGCACAGGGAGAACATGCAGACTCTACACAGAAAGATCCCAGAAGCCAGGACCTTCTAGCTGTGAGGCGACAGTGCTCATCACCACAATGACACATGACTCTCCTAAACAAAAAAGCATCTGGGCAAAGATGTAGGAGGGATTCTTCTTACCAGAGCTGAGTTGGATCAGGCAGGTAGTAGGGACTGCCAGGTGGTGGGAGGCGGTCTTCGGCACCCTCTGGGTACTGGCCATTACCTGGAAGAGAATGAGCTGTTTATATCTAGCACTTCCTTACTACTTTATCACCAACAAAAGGCCTTATGTTTGAAAGACAGAAGATGAACATGGTACACTTGTTTTTTAAAAGCACCAGAGTGGAATAAATATACCAGAGGGGTGCACTACAGAGCAAGATTAATGGGCAAGCCATGTATGTTGAGCCTAAAGCCAGAGTTTTCAGTGTCACAGAAGTAGCTCTCTTTGAATCTGGCTAAATCACCATGGTAGCTTATGCTGCACAGATAACCTGCTCTGAAGGAATTAATGATCAGACAAGGATTTAAATTGTCTGTATGAAGCACCATCAACTTTTCAACTGTTCTTTTACTGACAATTCTCTATGAGCGATACAAATTCTTAGTATAGGAAATACAATATATTTGTAATCCTGTTGAGCAGTAATTTAGTTAGTAATGGTAACTAAATTTGTTAGGAATGCCATGCAGTAGCGCAAACTGTATGCACCAAGTTGACATGAAAACCTCCATGAATTTAGTTGGTAACGCAGAAAATGCATAAACACATTTTTATGCTTGGTCCTAATTTGCTAATAGAACACAGATCAGAAAATTGATTAGTCTATTTGTATTTGTTAAAGAAAACCTCTCCTCACTAACATTAATTTCATTTTGATTTAGCTAAAAGCTGAAGGGATTTCCACATATTACTCATCTTAGCACACAGTTCATTTTGTTCAGATAAAGAGCAAAATGACATGTTAAATGCACACAAAGCCTAGTGAATAAAACCTAGGTCAACAAAGAAAGTTGATAACCATGACTGGGGTTTTGGGTTTTTGTCTAGCCAGCTTACACACAGAAAGCTTTGCATTGCAATCTGGTACATCGCTCTGGTAGCAAAATGTGTTTGTGTGTGTTTCTACATATACCAGGGCTGTAGCTGTGCTCTGACATGCTCTCCTCCTCCTCATCTTCTGTTACATATGCTCGGTCACACACCTTCACAGGTGTCCCCTTCCTTTTTCTCCCACACACGCGGCTGTAAAAACAAATCACATCTTCATCAAGCACAATGATACAATTGGGCAAAGCAATGCTTAGGAACTTTCTGTAAATAACTGGAGGGAGGCCAATGAGCCGAGCATGTATTATACCTGCTGCAAAGTAAAAATCACTTGGACGACTCATCCACAACCAAAAAGTAGTAACTTTTTTCTGAGCATGGTGGCAGCAGTTATTAGTCTCCCTGTTGTTCTTCCAATTTTGTGTCTTTGACTTGACAAGCAAGCAATATAAAGACCTTTTCAAAGTTTTGAAGCCATATTGATGGTTTTGCTAAATGTTATGCTAAGTGTTATGTAACTGGACTTGTGTTTTGTTTTAAAGCCGCAACCATGAACTGATTAATAGATTAACTGTCAACTAATAAATTCATAGCCCACTATTTTGAAATGTCAATAACAGTTTAAAAAAAAAAAAAAAAAGGGATATGAATATTTTCTCGTTTCTTTCATTCTCTGTGATAATAAACTAAATATCACTGAGTTGTGAACCAAACAAGACATTTTATGATGTCACCTTAACCTCTGAGAAACACTGATTAACATTTTTCACCATAGTCTGACATTGCATAATTATTGCTATATAACTTGACTGTAGAAGTTACTGAAGCATAATATTACTGCTAGTTTCTTATCCAATCAATTTACCTGGCAAACCAGGGGTAAATAAGTCTCTGATTTGCTAGTAGGAAATGAAACAGCAGGCATGTGGTGATCAAGAACCAAAGAACGTGATTGACAAATGCTAATATACTGTAAACACGCAGTGTGGAGGCTTTGATTGCAGTTTAGGGGTATTACTTTGATCATATGGTCCCACTTCTGTACTTTATTACGTCAGACTGTAAACGCAGCTACAAAATAGTCATAGCACAACATGTATCCCTAATTCACTGAGCCCGGTGATAGTCAACTGTTTTGGAATGCATTTCGGTCGTGGTCAGCAACTTTGTTTACTCAACGCCAAATAAGCCACGCATCATGATCTATACCAGCTAAGCCAAGCCAAGAACTGATAAATATTATCGACATTGCTGAATTCATTGTCCATGTATCTGCAGTCTAAGAAATCTGACATGTGGCAAGGACTATCGCCAAGAGCGATAACTGACGGAGCGGATGATACCTCTTGGCTGCATGCTAACATTTGATGCTAAACCATGGTTAGCCTGTTAGCTTCCAGCAGCTAGCGCTCATGCTTCTATCCCGTGAAACAAGCAAAAATAAAGGGCTCCAAATAAATACAAAACGAGTCGGAGAGAGGAAGAAGCAACCTCAGAGGCACAAAAACTGCAACCCACGAACAAACAAAAACATATTTATCTTCTCTGTTTTCTACAAAATAGCACAGGAATCATGCACGCGAATAAAGGCTTAGAATTACACGGACGCGGGGTTCTTGCATTTTCTTCACAAATTCCCAGCGAAAACAAGCGCTCGCGGCGACGAACTGGAGTCCCACTTCACTCACTCACCCCCGTGGCGGCGGCGGTTTGCTCCCATCCCCGTCGCTGTCGAGGGTCGGTGGCTCCCGGTAGTCAAAAGGCGACCGTACATTCTCCGCCATTAGGACTGCCTTCCCTACCTCTCGCGCTCCGGTATCGCACAACACGCATGTGCACAGCATCCTTTGGGGTTCTTTTGGTAAAATGGGGTGCACACCTCTAGAACATAAAGACTTATCAGGGTACCGTAATGGCATGAGAACTTTTATTTATATTTACAGATGGAAAAAGCAGCGATGTGGCGTTTCAGGGCGTGTGACTTCTCATACATCCACTTGGAGGCGCAATTAAATCTATGCTCTCAAATCTCAAATCATCGTCAAATAAAACTGTTGAGTAGACTATTTGTTGTTATGCCCATGACTGTTGACAGTACTTTAAGTTGGACTGCAACCAACGATTTAATTGTCAACTAATTTTAACTTTCTCGAATAATTTAGTAGTTGTTTGGTCTTTAAAATGTCAAAATTGGTAAAATAAATAAACAGAAAATGTAAGAGCCCCTTTGAAATCAGGGAATTTGGTTCCTTCTGAAAAATTACTCAGAATGAAAAGCAGTTGATTATTTATTTATTAGCTGACAACTGATCAATGTATGGGTGCAGCCCGACTTTAAAACTGCAATCAACAGAGGTCTAACAAGAAGGTAGCTGAGTATAACTGACCCATATCAATCAAATAAGTTACATAACTTACATTACTTTCTATGTGTGTGATGGCAAAAGGTAGGTTTACAGTTGTATTCATTTTTCTACATATTGAGATTTACTGATCACAAGACAAGACAAGAGTAACAATTTATGAACAGCTGAATGTCTCCCTTTGGTCAGATGTTGCATTTACATGTTACACTCTCGGCCAGCTTGGAGGCCACTTTTGAAAAATGACAGAACGCTAGGGGGCAGTTAATAAACAAACACTAATATTTATCTGAAAAAAATGCTCCTCTGTCCCCTCACCCATCTGCCACTTGCTGTAGCTCAAACCCACCAGCTCATCTGTGATTACTCCAACATTTGAAAACAACTCTATACTCCACCATGGCAAGTTGCAGTATTTGAGTAATTCAGCATTACATGTTAGAAGAATGGGTTGCATGGTGTCTTGGTGGTTGAACCCGTTGCCTCACAGCTAGAGGATCATGCCCCAGTTGGGACACCTGGGATCCTTCTTCGTGGAGTTTGCATGTTCTCCCTGTGTAGTGTGGTTTCTCTCTGGGTTCTCCGGCTTCCTCCTGCAGCCCAAAAACATGCCGAGATTAATTGGTTATTCTATATTTTCCGTAGGTGTGAATGTGCAGCATATACTCTACTTTTGTCCTAAGTCAGCTAGGATAGACTCCAAGATGATTCTCAGTGGAGGGGTTCATCTTCTTTGAAATTCTTTCAAAATTAACTGAGTAATGAGGAAGGAACATTACTGAGCATTTACTATATAAACAACCAAAAAATAAAAAATAAAAATCCCAGTATGAATCAGTTAATTTTTATTGTGAATTATAAAATGGCTGGTGGAACATCATTAACAGCAAACAGTTACTGAGACACCAATTTGCCTGTACGCTATGCTCACAGTTTTTACCAAATGACCAAGGTCTTTATATGCCAATCAACAATTAAACCTAAAACCATAGTCTGAGATAATGGGATTATGACGTTGATTGTCAACTTCCTTTGTTAACCCTGACCTTCTTCAGATTCTATGCACATTCAGATAAGAGGGGAGCCTTTAACATGTCATGTGACTCTTCTTCCACACAAGATTGTGTGCTGCCTACTTCAGTTAAGAGGAACAGGTTGTTGTAATGGAGAGATGCTGGTAGAAAACTGTAAATTGTATAAGTTGACATATTTATTTTATCACTCAGTGCTCTTTCAATGCTAGCTCCACATTTATTTAATTTCAATTCAACTTAATTTATATAGCACAAATTCACAACTTATGTCATCTCACTACGCTTCACATAGTAAGGTACAGACCTTAACAATAAAAAGTTACCTTTGGATTCCCTATGAGCAAGCGGTCGGCAATGGTGGGAAGGAACTAAACCCTGAAAGAATACAGATATATTGTATTCACTCAGCTGAGAAATCTGTACTGTTCATAGAGAATTTTCAGAGAAAGAATTGGTGAAAGGGAGACTCTGAATGTAACGTAATCTGTATATATGTTGCCTTGGTGATCTTGTCAAGTTAGAAACAAGTGACACCATGAAGGCACCAAAAACTCTAGCTTTAAGCCCACCATATCTCGTTAACCCATTATTCTCACTTTGTAGTACTCTTCCCAGGCCCTACCTAATGGTGAGGAAGCCATAACTGCAATGGCCACTGAGTCATAAAAACTGCATGTGTGAAATCACCAGTCAAATGGTGACTTTGTGGCAAAAAAAGGCATGTGCAGTTTCATAACACCAGTGCAACAACATGATTTGCTGAATGTTTCCCAGTTTGGCTAAAGTCTGCAAATAGCTTTTTGGGAGGAGGGATGTGACATGTGGCATTACAAATTCTCCCACAGATTTCTATTAAGGATTCCTGAAGGAGCGAGTATTTCCCTATCATCTCTCGAATTACTTAGTCGAAAGTGCACTAGCCCAGTCCCATTACTTTAACAGACCACAGTATGTGAGGTTTCATGTCTGTGTGTCTGATGAGATGTTCTGCAGCACGGGAGCTCCAGAGGGGACATTAGTGCTTACCTCTCTTTTTCACCTTGTGCACGTCAGACTTCACACATAACCATGCAGCTGTTACCTCAGAAGTTCTCTGATGATACAGCCATAGCTGGATTTATGTTAGAGAGGAATGAACAGGAGTACAGGAAAGTCATCAAGGACTTTGTCGACTGGTGTGAGCTGAATTATCTCCACTTAAACACCGTGGTCATTGACTTCCACAGTAAATTGTCCCAGATTGCACTGGGGAACATCCAGGGATTGCACATCAAGGTGGTGGCAGAGTAGCATTCACCTCAACGATGAACTGGACTGTACACATAACACATTCTGTGTAAGAGGGACAAAGTCTTAGGTCCTTTGGAATGTGCATAACACTGTTAAAGACATTTATGCAGTGGTCTGCTGAAAAAGTAGGAGACTCAACAAACTGATCAGGTGGTCAGTTTGTTGTCCTGGACTGCCCTTTAGAGTCCATTGAGGGGATGGGTGAGAGGAGGAGGGTAGCCAAGTTGACATCCATCATGGACAACACCACTCACACCCTGCACAAGACTGTGGAGGCCTAAAGCAGCTCCTTTAGCAATAGGCTACTGCAACTACAATAAAAGAAAGAACACTACTGCAGAATATGGTAACTGTTTCCATGCAACAACATCATCTAACACAGTTGTTTCTCTTTGTATCTCTTTCAGTGCAACAATATCATTCAACAGGTTGGCATGGTAGTGAGGTGGTCAGCACTGCACCTCACAGCAAGAAAGTCTGGAGTTCAAATCTCGCCCTGGGGTCTCTCTGTGTGGAGTCTGCACGTTCTCCCTGTGCATGCGTGGGTTCTCATTGGGGGCCTCGGCTTCCTCCCAGTCAGAAGTCATGCTGAGGTTAACTGGTGATTCTAAATCGTCCATAGGTGTGAGTGGGCTTGTGTGTTTGTCTCTCTATGTTACCCTGGGATAGACTGGATATCAAGGGTGCACCTTGCCTTCGCCCTAAGTCAGCTGAGATAGGCTCCAGCCCCCTTGCGACCCTATGTAGGATAAAGCAGTGTATAGATAATGGATGGAACACATTTTTTTTTCACTTTATTGCTCTTCCAGTGTAATAACATCATTTCATACTCCCCCCCCTATACAACAAGATGTACCACTGTTTCTCTCTAAAGCTCTTCAAGTACAAAAACAACAATTCTTCTCTCTATAACATTAACTTAAATGTAGCACTGTTATTGAAAAGTTCTACACACTGTGTCCTACAACTGGGTACATTATCCATGAGGTCATATTGTACATGCTTATATGTATAACCACCATGTCATAGCTGTACATATCCATATTTATATCCAATATGTAATTTCTGTATGTGTAAATTGCGTACAGTCCTTATTTTGTCCTTACTGTTCTTAAGTACGTCTTGGGTTTTAAATTTTTTGTTTCATTTATGTCTAGCTGCTCATGTGAATTTAAAGATTGTCTCATCCTAACATGGTGTCTATTTTCTATGTATGCATCAAATTATACAACTCCTTTCAATAAATGTCATAGATCATTATGAGAACATTAGGGACCTTTAAAATAAAGAGTTACAAAACAAAAAAGTTGATTCTGCAATGATCACTTTTAAACATACAGCACTGGAAGACAGAACATCAAACAGAGAAAGTAAATCAATTTCAAGAAAACACAAGGGTTAAGATTGGGCTTTAATGTTCAATACACATCAGGTTATTCATCACAGACATAACAGAAAGCATGGTATTTACAGGTTCACCATACCTGCAAGTTGCAGCTCATTCAGTCAGTGGGTGTATGCTGCATTAAGCATGCAATTGTTTAATACCTTTGGCCACACACTTTTACAGCCCTACTGTAAAATATCTGTAGTGGTTGTCAAACTATTTTCTGGCTTCCCAGGATGAGCATGACTGAAAAAGCTTGACAACCACTGGTCCAATAGTGTAGCAGGACATTCAAGTAAAACATCAGGAGAGAACTTGGTGACCAGAGCAGCAAAACATGACACTTCATCATCACAGACTGTGTCAAACCATAAACAAAACAAGCATTCAGTTTGTACATGACAGTATGAAAAGCAATTTAGAATTATTTAAGTTAGATATGTTAATAAAATTGAAAGTATATTACAAGAAACCTATAAAAATTACTACGCATTCAGCTGCACATCAGTCACAGTACATGAGTCGTGTGTTTTTGGCTATTTTCTAGCATTTTGTAGTGTTTTCAGTGTTATGAACAACAGAGAATAAGTCATCAAAGATAAATCCACTTAAATAAAATAAATTACTCATGAAATATAAAAATGACATTTTCAAACAGTAAAACTTAGTCACTGCACAAAGCAAACCAACCTTTATACAAGTCAAAAGCTTGCGTTCACATTTGTGTCAAAGGAAACAGCAACTGTGGCAAACTAGAGGTCATTTTAGCACATGCTGTGGAAATACCAATATCTAAGAAAAGCTGGCTTGGTTAGTTGTGATGTTAGTTAGGCAGTGCATTTTTAAACCTAAAGTGTTCACAGGGTATATTCCTTTATATATACTTAGTTTGGAATAGGGTAAAAGGGAAAGCTGGCTGTTAGTGTTGAATTAGGTAAAATTTTAGATGATAAGGTATTAGACAAAGGAATTTAGATCTCTTCTTTTCCTTCTCTCTCTCTGTGTAAGACATGGAGAGTCTGCGTAGCAAGGTCAGCCCAGTGGATTAGCTCCAGGAGCACTCGGTAGGTCCACATTTTCAGAGCAAATAGTCCTCCAACGCCATCAATTTCCTATATAGAACAGAGCAAGTTAGAAAATGCCTCTCATCATACACAGACCACACAAAGGTGTATTGAGTGGGCTATAATAAAAATAACAACCAGGTCAGTAACAATTTGGCTGAATGAATACTTTCACACTTGGTTAAATTAATTTGTAATAACCATATATATATTTTTTGTACCTACTTACAGACCTTGCTGATGGTCTATGAATAAAGCACTGACAAATTGTCACCTTTTAGATTTGACATAGTTTTAACAAGTTAGCTAACAGTGGCTTATCAGAATTAGAACCAGAATGATTTACTGCTAAGTAGGTTTACACATGTGAGGAATTTGACTCAAAAATAACAGTAAGAAAGTAACATGCAGACTGAAATTCTACATTTCTACAATTTCATTTAGACACTTTTATCCAGAGCGATGTACATCTGAGAGTAGATACAACACAAGCAAGGACCTAGTCAGGAGAAAACAACCTGGATAAGTTCCATAAAACAAGTTCAAGTGGGACAGGACCTTGGTGCCTACAGGTAGTGCAGGAGGTAACAGGAATTTCTTTACCTATTTTTTTGTCACATGCAAAGGTATTCAGTGAAGAGCTGAGTCTTTAGTCTTTTCTTAAAGACTTAGAGGGGCTCTGCAGATTGAAAAGAATTTAGTAACTCCTTCCACCACCAGGGAACCACAGAGGAGAAGAATCTAGCCATCTTCCTTGGGCCCTGCTGTGGTGGTTGTATAAGATGCCTTTAGCTGGCCTAGTGTACTGAGTGTAGACCCGAATGAGAGAGTTCAGGTAGGATGGAACTGTTTTCACTGTAGTTTTTAAGGCAAGTGTCAGAGTCTTGAAATTGATCCAGGCAGCAACTGGAAACCAGTGTTGATAGTTGTAGCTACTGAGTGTACAAGATGAATAAGAAGCCCTGTTATAAGTCAAATAAAAATAAAAATGTAAACAAGAACCTGAAATGTGTAAAAGGATAATAATAATTCTATTTAAAAGCTGTGAGTTATGTAACACATAGAGTTAATGTCTGTGGTGGGGGAGAAGGCAGTGTCACTGGGGTTGTCTCTGGCCTTGTTGAAGAGCTCAAGGTGAAGGAAAAAAGCTGTTCCTGTGTCGTGAGGTTCCGGTCCTGATGTACTGTAACCTCCTACCAGAAGGGAGTGGCTCACACAGTTTGTGTCCAGGGTGGGTGGGGTTGGCCACAATCTTCCCAGCACATTTTAAGGTTTTGGAGGTGTAAAGGTCCTTATTATACATTAGCAGCATAAGCAGACAAAGAGTAACTCTAGTGTATTTCTGGAGTCCTGTTTTTGTCCATGTGACAAATCTAAATCCACTAGTTTTACCTCAAATTTGGTCTTGTCTGAGGGAGATATCTGTGTCTCTGATCTGTTGTTAATATTAAAATATTGACGAGAGCAGCTTTGAAGTCAGTGACAGGATTATCTTGGATATCCAAGAGATTAAAGTTAAGGATCTCTGAATCTCTTTTTGCAACATTAGTCATGTCTACAGAGAGGCGCTATTCATGTGATAGTCACGCCCTTGCTGCACCTTTTCAATTAATTCAATTTTATTTGTATAGCGCAGTTTACATTGTATGTCATCACATAGCGCTTAACATGGTAAGGTATAGATGTTACAAATTGAAACAGAGAATCCAACAATCCAAAGCAGCTGTTGGACTCCCTCTGAGCAAGCGGTTGGCAAAGGTGGGAAGGAACCAAACCCCCTTCCCTGCAAGAAAGGGGGGGTAAAAACCTCTGGCAGAACCACGCTCAGGGAGGGCGGCCATCTGCTTCAACCGGTTGGGTGAGAGTGGGGATGAGGGGGTGGGGATGACAGTTTCTTTAAGTTTTTTATTTAGATAATCGCAGGCTCGCAGCCTGGAAATGTCCTACTTGTTACCTACTTGTCCTCCTACTTATTACATTCTATGTTTTTCCCTTGACCGTGATGGAAAATGTCATGAGATCTAGGAAAGATGGAAATGAGAATTCATAAGGACAGAAGAATAGGCATCCTAAACTATCTAATCATGTGATGGCAGATGTTGACATGGGTCGCCCGTGGATATTGCGATATTGCACATGGATATCCAAATGTTGCTATAGCAAGGAATTGTAGGACAGCATCATCTCCTTTACTATAACAAAGAATGAACGAGAGTATCCTATGCCCAGGGAGATGAAAAATGCATGTAAGCATCCTTCCTTAGTATTTACAGAATTCAAACCGCTCTTATCCCTTATCACTGCCACTTCTGGGTCATTTCACTATGTTAGGACCTTACTAAGATAAAAAAAGATTATTTAACAGTGCCTGGGTTGCTACAGGAGCCTAGAATAGACCAACCAAACACTGACTCTCTCATGAAAATTTAGCAGCACTGTACTTTTCTGCAATGCTTGGAAGGGGAGGATGAGGCAAGTAGTATTTAGTAGACTGCTAAAAGTCACTAAATCCTACACACTGGTCGTTTGAACAAAAACAATTAAAGCTGCAAGCAGTGTTTGTCGGGTCCAGATAATGCACAAACACTCAGCTAGCTGTTCCCATACAAAACATTATTAAGCCTGGCAACACCCAAGCAGATGACAAAAAAATCTGGAGAAACTTTAGGTCTCTTAGGTGAAATATTTCAGTTTTTGTTACACAGTTGTGTCATTTAACGATATGCTGAGGTATATACAGGTGCAGCTCTAAATAGAATATTGAAAAAAGGCTATGCTTTTGTCAATTAATTTTAAAAAGTAAGCTTTCAAATATTCTGCATTCATTAAACATACCAACACCAGTAGATAACATAGCACCCCACGCCACTCCTTAACTAGACTCTAGGATGTTGATTTCCAAATTAAATGGACAAGAAAAGAGGACTTTGGACCACTGAGCAACATTCCAGTTTTTTTTTCTCCTTAGCCAAGGTACGACACTTCTGGTGTTTTGTCTCTGGTTCAGGAGTGAAGTAATATTAGGAATGCAACAGCTGTAACCCCTTTGCTGAAGATGTCTGTGCTTGATGGATCTTGGTCCACTAACATCAACCTCAGTCCATTCCTGGTGAAGATCTCCCAAGTTCTTGAATCAACTTTTCTTGACAACTTCCTCAATGCTACATTATTCCTTCTGCTTTCACACCTTTTCCTATCACACTTTTCCCTTACAGTTAATTTTCCATTACAATGCTTCTATACAGCATTCTGCCAACAGCCAGCCTTTTCAGCAATGACCTTCTGGCCCTCCATAAGGAGGGTGTCGATGATCGTCTTCTGGACAACTTTCAGGTCAGCAGTCTTCCCCATGATTGTGGTTGTGTGTACTAAACTAGAACGAGAGACACACTTTAGTTATACTATTTAAGTAGTAATTTAATCAAAAGAAATATTCTAATATTTTGAGATACTGGAGTTTTGATTTTCATAAGACATAATCTTAAAAACGAAAACAAAAAGGGCCTGAAATATTTCACCTTACATATAATGAATTGCATTTTTCTAATGAAACTATGAAAAAATATACACTTTTTTCACAATATTCCATTTTTTGAGCTGCAGTTGTATAAAATGCTTTCAAGTAGAGTTTTCATATGTCGATGGCTCATGATTATATTTTTTTGTTGCTTGATGAACAGCAGTGGCTTCTAGTCCTATAAGACAATGGAGCATGGGGGAAAAAACTAATTAATACAAATACATTACCTCGTTACAGTGGTGATCTGGAGTAACTTCAAGGGTCACCTCTTTGGTCTCCACCAGCTCTTTGGTACTGTGGAGCAAATGCTCGAGCCTTGTTCGGACATTCTTCCTCATAGTTTCATAGTTGCCCTCCAGCCCACCCCAATTCTCCTCTTCCTTCAGGATGACACAGTGGAGCAGTCCAAGGCACTGCCGCAGAGCTGAGTGCAGCAGCTGCACCTGCTCCTCAGCATTGGGTGTCTCCAAGTTGTGGGACAGGGACACAATGCGTCCTTCCTCAGGGGTGTGGTCGGACAAGAAGGTCTCTTTCTCTTTCTGAAAAACATTGAAGTGGGTGTGGAAAATAGATTTTTGTCCACTTGAAGTGCCAAGATCCTACTGATCTTTCTCCTGTTCCATTAATCTTATTTTAGAGTCACCAACCATACTGATTAAATTGATCAATGAAAAGGTTTTCCAAAGGGGCAATTAGGCACAGAAGCATATGGCAGCAGGGATAAAATCCAATACTCTCTTATCCATCCCCCCCCCCTCCAGGGAAATGGAGGGGAAGTGTGGGGTGTCTTTTCATATGATTACAGTCTGCACCACAGCATGCCGTTCAAGAACGCTGAAGTGCACAACAGTGAATTTTAGATACTTAAAAGAAAAGGCAGGTAGCTAGCTGCCTCAGTAAACAAACGCCACAAATAACGGGAGGAGAGTGTTACACCGCCTAGCGACAATGAGGTAACAGTTGTGAACTAATAACTCACGTAAAGCTGGAGTAGATGGGTACATTCGCGGTGCAGGAGCCGGGCAAGAGAAACCGCTCTCCCCGTCTGCGACTGCCCATTCAGCGGCGTGTCCGGCGGGGTTATTGGCTGCTCCTCCTGCTCTGCCATTTCCACCCAGTCCTGGTTGTATATGTGGGTTAGCAGTAAGCGGAATGTAGCCCGAGCTCCAGGCGCCGAATGTTTTTGGATACGCTCACGTTTTGAGCACGAAGAGCTGATCCAAGTGACAGTCAACGGACCGTGTTTGTGTCAGTGTTCATGTTGGCCTGTGCACAGCGAGAGGGGATTTAATTGGTTCCGCAAGCCAGAGGGGCGTTTCAGGGGGGGCTAACAGGAGGGCTTTTATTTCTCCCCAAAAAACGTCACCATGTGGCCCACCCATCCTTCTACAGAGAATAAAAACCGTTCATCACAGCACTTTTTTCAGTGGGCTGTTATGGAAGATTACAGAATATAAATACTTAAATTGGGCGCAGTGTGTTTCGGCAAAAAAACAAACACTCATTTTTTCATGTTCATGTCAGGTCTTTTCTTGGATGATGCTTGATATTCCTCAAGCAGCACTAAAATCGTTTTGCTGGTCCGAGGAAATCAGAAGAAGTGGGATTAAATATCGGTAATAATAACGTTAATAGTTATAATCTCTCTGTAATTTGTCCTAGGCCCTGGATAATACAATTTTGTGGCAAAATACCATATCCAAGATAAAAAATATATAACATCTCCTCTTCCAATAATAAAGCTGTCATTATCTGTTTTTTTGGTTTAACTTATTTTTTTATTTTTCACATGTTGTTGTATGTTTGTATGGCTGTTGCCCTTAAGTTTTTTCTCTAAAAAGGGCTCCTGATAAGCATTTTCTCCATATGTCTTCAGACAAAATTGTGTCAAAATTAGATTTTAGTTTCAGTAGCCTAAACAGTTTTAATCAATAGGGATATAATATGTAACTAAACAGTGCCTATAAAAAGTATTCACCCTTCGTTGAAGTTTTTCCCTTTTATTCATGCTGATCTCTCAACTAAGGGTGGCGAAGTTGCAATTAATGTTAAATCAAAATTCAGTGTTAATGTGATTAAATCCTTCTCAATTCCTAAATTGTTTGAATTTCTGGCACTCCGTCTCTCCTTGTCTACTGACTGTAAAATTGCAGTTATTGGTTCTTATAAAGCTCCCTCTGCTACTAATGAATCATTGTCTTTTATCTCAAATGTACTGGCTGAATTTAATGATTCTGAGCTGGTATTGTCCGGGGATTTCAACTGGGATTGGCTCACCACTGCCTCAGATGGCCTAAAAGGGATACGTAGTGACTTGAACATATTCCAGTTTGTCAATCTCCTTACCTGCCCTACCCTTAAACTTCCTAGTAAATCTGCATTCTTGGACTTAATTCTCACAAATAGTCCTCATAAATTCTCCTCTGTTGGAGTTTTTGCAAATAATCTTAGTGACCACTGTGTGGTGGCTTGTGTTGGAGATACCAGGCTCCCTAAAACGTGCCCTTGAACAGTATTAAAAAGAAAAGGTTTTCTGAACAGGCGTTTCTACATGATTTATTTTGTGGTGACTTGGATCAAATTTGTATGATCCTCAATGTGGATATGGCATGGAATTATTTTCATTCTGCCTTCCTTTCCACCACAAATAAACATGCTCCTTTTATCAAATACAGAATAAAAGAAAAAGATAACCCTTGGTTCTCTTCTGAGCTCGCTGACTTAATTCATGTTCGAAACCAAGCATGGGCCAAAGCCAGAGAATCAAATTCTGCTTTTCTCTGGTCCAGATTTCGGTGTCTCAGGAAAAAATGTACTGCCTCCATCAGGAAACTCAAATCTGAATATTATTTCAACTTGACATCTGAAAAATTGAACAACCCTTCTAAATTCTGGAAAACGATAAAGTCGCTTAACCCTTCTGCCTCTGCTTCACTCCCCCAACAAATTATTCATTGTTCCCAGACAATAACTAATAAGCAATCTATTGTAGATCTTTTTATTGAACACTTTGTTTCTGCTGGATACTTGTTCGATCCCTTGTTCCCTGGTTTGAAATCTGGTGTCCTGTCCAGCTCTTCTACTGCTGAAGAGGCTCCAGGTTTCCATAGTTTTGCTTTTGAACATACTTCTACTGCTTCTGTCCTTAAGGCTTTAAAAGCTATTGACCCTAAGAAACCTCCAGGCCCAGGTGGCCTGGAACCATATTTACTTAGACTCTCAGCTGAACTTATAGCTGAACCACTGGCATATATTTCTAATTTATCCCTCTCCACTAATTCTTTTCCCCCCGATGAATTGCTACCTTATTGCAGTGGAGGGGTTTGAATGTCCCTGTGATCCTGTGAATGACCAGTTAAAGGAGTTTTTATTCAAAAGTGGTCAGCTTAGCTCTGTTTAGTCTGGCTTTAGATCTGGTCACAGCACAATAACTACTGCCTCCAAGGTGCTAAACGACATAATTCAAAATCTTGATAATTCTGATGTATTGTCCATGTAGAGTACAATCTGATCTGTTTTACTAGTTCATACTTGATGCACACTTATTTTACCAATGTCCCCAACTGTAGTGGCTTTTAGTATAATTGTTCTTCATATAATTGTCTGGGCTGCAAGGTGGCACAGTTGGTAGCACTGTTGCCTTGCAGCAAGCAGGTCGCCGGTTTGCGTCCCGGTGGGGGCACCAGGATCTTATTGCGTGGTGTTTACATATTCTCCCCATGTAGCGTTGGTTTTCTCCCGGTTGTCCGGCTTCCTCCCACAGTCCAAAAACATGTTGAGGTTAATTGGTGATTCTAAATTGTCTGTAGGTGTGAATGTGAGTGTGTCTCTAAGTGTAGCCCTGAAATAGACTGGCGACCTGTCCAGGGTGTCCTTTGCCTTCGCCCTAAGTCAGCTGGGATAGGCTCCAGCCCCCCACGACCCTAGTGAGGATTAAGCAGTGTATAGATAATGGATGGATGGATGGATATAATTGTCTAAAAATATTGTTCTTTTCCATAATATTTCAGTTGACTGTTGATATTGGTTGTGGGCAATAATAAATGCATTTAAATAATTTTTCTGAAGTACTATTTGTAAACACATTTTTGAGGGACTTAAAAATATTTGAATACTTCCTTCACTGTTAGTATATGCACAGTTTCTCAAGCTTGGAACTCCCTCAGAGGAGTCAAAGGTGTGCTGACAACCTCTCTCACTGGTCTCTTTCTTGCATGATCATTCAGTGTTTGAAGAAAACTCAAAATAATGCTTCTGGCAACATAGAAATGTATCACGTCAAGGATATCTTGAAAATATTGAACAAAGGAAAAGAAAGATTATTTTATGATCACAACCTTATTTGCTGTAGTTGTGGTGCATTAAATTATTTTCTGAAACTCATAAGTAACTTAAACTAGTAGAGTTATCTCAGCAATACCAATCCAATCACTTTACAATGAGATGCATATAAACACGGCAGGGATATTATGGGAACATGCAAGCATGTTTCCCTGTGCATTATATACAATCATATTTCAATGAATACATGACCAAATTTGCTAGTTATAAAAATAAGTGGAAAAAGAAGTCTTTGTAATCTACTGTATTAAGAGCATACCCCCTAATATAAAGGCATTCTGAAGCTACAGTATGAACAAAATAAGACTTCTGTTACATAATACAACTTTTATTATTATTATTTTATTATTATTTATTATTATTATTATTATTATTAATAATAATAACAATAATAATAAGTCCTTCAGCATTCTATCCCTCCCTCTAATTAAAGCTTCCTTTCTTGTTTGTGTCTCCCTTGGATTTATGTATGTAAAGTTGCCATTCAGGAAATTTTGTAGGCCCGTACTTGTATCAAACTATCTCGGTGTGCCTCAGCACATTGCATCAGAATCGGTCTCTCTCCCTCTGTCCCAAACAATGCTTTCATTTTCCTTTCTTCTCTTTGCACTACGCTCCCACATAACTTTCCCTACATCATGATGGCACTCACCCACCACTACCCTGTTCTACAGCTCACCCTGCCTAGGAATTTGTGCATCCTCATTAGCCCCCCCCAGTGCATGGCCTGCTGTGGAGCCAGGGAGGTCACGGAGGACAGACTGGTGACAGAGCTCAGGGTGAGGAGGGCACTCTGGGAGTCTGCAGGAGTCATGGAATTAACTGTCAGCAGGAAGAGCAGACAGCTTGATGAGCTGAGGGTTTCTGGTGCTGCAAAGGTGAGTAGGTGAAGCAGTGGTAAATGCAGCAGGATGGGGGCTGGCTGGACCAGATGATGCGTGGGCAGTTGAAGGAACTCATTTTGAGATATGTCTAGCTGAATGTGTGGAGCAAGCTAGAGCACTACCTGCTGCAGCAGAGTCAACACACCACTTGCCACTTCTTCGATCTCATGACTCTCTTGGCTCGCCTGGCTGAGGGAGTGATACTCAAGCTGTGTGATCACTTTGACAGTCTCGACATTGGATGCGGCACTGTTTATTACCGAATCCCCACTAGCTGCTAAGGCTTCAGCTATGAGCACTTTGGGGTGGCTCTTGGCCTTGTGGGCAACAACAGAATCCTTTTTTTCAAACCTTTTGCCACAAATTGAGCAAGAAAACTGGTAGGAGGCATCTGTATCATGCTTCTTCATGTGCCAGTTTAAGGATGCCTTCTGAGGGCAGGTGAAACCACAGATCTTGCACCTGCCACAAGGTGGAGACAAAGAATAGGCTACAGTCTTAACTGACTTCAAGCTCATCTCTCATCATTTCCTCTTCATTGCAATTTATTCAGAATCAGTGAAGAATGTATTTTTTTTCTTCTTTTTTTTCAGAGGTCTTTTTTGTTGAAAATCAACAGCAATACAAAAAAAACCTGTGATTGTACAGACTTCTTTTTATGTATTTTTTAAAAAAAGAAAAAAGTTAAACAAATACGAATTAAACTGCATGTCCCTCATAAAAGTGTTTACAAACAATAGCTCAGAAAAAGTACTTAATTGCATTTACTATTGCCCACAACCAAAACAAACAAGCACATATGTCAAGTCAACTCAAATATTATAAAAAAGAACAATATTTGACAGTTATAAGATTACCAATTATATTAAAAAAAACGTTTTATTTGGGGACATTGGTAAAATAAGTGTGCATCAAGGCTGAACTAGTAAAACAGATCAGATTGTACTCTAAATGGACAATACACCAGAAATAAACTATATTGTGTCACCTAATATAACGACCAAGCAGGTATCACAATTACATCAAAATATTACTTTCATTAAAACAGCCAAACCCTACCAATTATGTAACTTGGGTGTGATGTGGAAATTTTTGCTATGATCTTCATAAGGTCCAGAAGTCTGAGTTGTCTTTGTGTTGTTTTATTCAAAGCTTTGAAGGTACAGGTCATACAGAGTGCAAGCAGTCTGTAGGAGAGTACAAGTGAGTGCAGGCAGCATGGTATTCTTATACATGTACAGGCGTGGCCTTCGCTGCAATGGTAGTATAACAATCTAGTGCTTGATAATCAACAGCTGGGGGTACAGGGTGCACTCATCCACAGACATTAGAAGACTAAACACATTGGATCAGACATCAAAAGTCTAAACACATTGGATGCAACAAGACTGTGTTTCCTTTAATCTTCTTGACATGAACAACTTCCTCCTTCTTTACGGTCACTAATCTTTTACCTAGATGTTATGAAAATACATATCTATTGCTATTACCGTAGACAGTGCTGTGACTGAAAGGGCCTCAATAACTAAAACTGACTTCAAAGATTGATATGTTGGCAATCTGTTCTGTATTCTAAAAAAATATATTTTAAAACTTTTAATGTAGTTTTACCATTAATGGCAGAACTGAAAGTAATTTATATTACTTGGTTATTGAAATTGAGTCTGTTCTATCAACAAGATCAAATTAATTGAAGTTTCTTCCGTGTACATGCCACACCCACTTAGCTTTCTGTATTCATTCCAACTACTTCTTTCTTCCTTTACTTTGGCATGAAAATGTAAGATGTTGTGCAAACTCACTGTATCGGCGTCTCTCCTGTGTGAATCATCCTGTGCACAGACAGGTTATGGGAGCTTTTGAAAGCACGAGCACAGTACTCACAGATGTAATCCCTTTGATCTGAAACATAGGTCACATTAACACATGGATGGACAATATGACAGAATAAACAAAGAAAATTAAACCATAAAGTCGTATTTTACCATCTGTTAGTTTGGTGTATACTACTTGGCAATAGTGTAAAAAACACCTGCCCCCTAATATCACCTGTATGATTTTTTGCATGGTGGCTTCTGCAGGTTGAAACAAGTGCCCACAATAGGGGTGACACACATTACACACATACTTTTTCTTTAGCAGGTTCAAGTAATTTATATTATGCTGCGTAAGATAAACAAAAAAAGAAAACAGATTTAAGGCACAATGACTGAGGTGGTGTAATAGTCCTCAAGTTTCAGTCTGTAGTGCTTCTTGGCTTGCCTGATGGATCTCTGCAGGTCATATCTGGCCTGTTTGTATCTGTCAGAGTCACCAGAAGCAAAAGCAACATAGCGGGCAAGCAGCTTGGACTTCACCTCTCCATTAATCCACAGCTTGTTGTTGTCAGTGTTATCTGTCCAGTCCAGTTTGTTATTTAGGTGAACACCCAGGTACTTGTAGGTCCTCACTCTCTTTTGATGTCAAGTCCCTGGATGTTCAGCAGTGGGGTGTGTGAGGGTTTTCTGTGGAAATCTCCTTTGTCTTGCAGGCATTCATTTGAAGGTGGTTCTGATCACACCAGTCGACAAAGTCCATGATGACCTTCCTGTACTCGCAGTCGTTTCCCTGTGATGGCAGTGTCATCTGAGAATTTCTGGAGATGACAACTGTCCGTGGAGTACCAGAAATCTGATGTGTAAAGGGTGAAGAGGAAAGGTGAGAGTACTGTACCCTGAGGAGCGCCCGTGCTGCATACCATCACATCAGACACACAGTCTTGTAGCCTCAAATATTGGGGTCTGTCAGCGAGGTAGTCCATGGACAATGTTTTCTCATTCACCCATTCACACACACATTCACACAACAATGGCGACAGAGCTGCCATGCAAGGCGCTAGCCTGTCATTGAGAGCAACTTCGGGTTCATAATCTTGCCCAAGGACACTTCGACTGCGGAGGGGGTGGGGATCGAACTGCCAACCTTACGATCAGAGGACAACCGCTCTACCACCTGAGCCACAGCCGCCCGACTGGGCACAGGCACCGGAGAAGTCAAAGAACGTGATCCTCATGGTGTTTCCAGTGCCCTCCAGGTGAGCCAGGGATCTCTGCAGCAGGTAGATGATGGCGTCATCCATCCCCGTGCCAGGCTTGTACACAAACTGCAGAAGATCCATGTTTGGGCTCACCAGGGAGTGAATCCTCTCAAGTGCCATCATTAGATGGGAGGTTAAGGCCATGGGTCTAAAGTGATTGGGCTCCTTGGGACATGAGGTCTTTGGGACTGAGACCACACAAGAAGTTTTCCACATGACAGGAACTCTTTCCAGTCTCAGGCTTAAGTCAAAGATGTAGCAGACTACCTGACAGAGTTGGTCTGCACAGTCCCTGAGGAGTCTGGAGCTGATGCCATCAGGACCCGTGACTTTCCTAGCTCTGGTCTTCCTAAGCTGCATTCTCACCTTATCCACTGTTGGTGTGAAGAGAGGAGGAGAAGATGGGGGGAGAGAGGAGGGCCCCAGACATAGAGGTGGTGGTGAGGGAGGTGAGGAGGAGATGACTAGCAGGGAAGAGGAGCTGGAGGTGCTAGAGGTAGGCAGGAGAGTGGGAAAAAAATCTCACAAACCAGCATTTACAATGCCATTTTCTCTATGCATGGTGTGGCACCCTGGACATGCTGTTAGTTCTGATTGTGTCCAAAGTTGTCTCTTGTTATTTCCTGCAATTAGTTTGGTCCCCCCACCATTATTTTTCTCATGTATGTTGGAATGCTTGTGTCACTTGTAAGGAACTCATCTGATCATGATGTCCATTCTGTTGCAGAGATGCTGTCTATATTGATAATATAATTATACAATACAATTTAATTTAATTTAGCAGACACTTTTATCCAAAGCAACGTACATCTGAGAGCAGATACAACACAAATGAGGTTCTAGTCAGGAGAAAACAGTGTAGATAAG
The DNA here is from genome assembly GCF_000690725.1 of Stegastes partitus. Classification (NCBI taxonomy): domain Eukaryota; kingdom Metazoa; phylum Chordata; class Actinopteri; family Pomacentridae; genus Stegastes; species Stegastes partitus. Next base: position 286,128 of record NW_007578575.1, read on the forward strand.
TGCCATAGAACAAATTCAAGTGTGATAGGGCATTGATGCCAATAGCCGGAGAACCCGGAGAGAACCCACGCTGCACAGGAAGAACATGCAAACTCCAGGCAAAAAAACACCTCAGCACATAGCAACATGATAAAACATCACAACAAAACTCAAGACTTGCACATGTGGGAGGGGGGAGGGTGTTGGGGAGCGGAGGTGTCACAGCTCAGACACTGGGGGGAGCGCGCAGCCACGAGGAACGTTCGCGTCATCCCACAGCATACTGGTCTGTGACGGGGGAGGGAGAGGGGGTGGAGAGCCAACCAAGGCATTGAGTCCAGGGGTGTGTGTGTGTTGTGTGTCTTCGTGTACGTGTATGTGTAAGTTCATGAGCTTCATCGCCGCCCAGACTCAACAGTGTCTCTGACGTCTGATGCAGGTGACGGGACATGGCCGTTGCCGTGGAGACGACCTTGAAGAGTTCTGGTGCAGAGACAAAGTTCACAGGAGAAGGAGTAGGGTAGGGGAGGGCCAGAGCATCTGTCTGCATAACATCTAGGAGAAGTGTAGAGGTATCAGCCTTCCAAGGCCGAAGTGGGGGAGCTGGATGAAGATAAAGAAAGATTGTTTGGGTCAGGCCGACTTGTGATTTACCGTCAGTCCTTAGAGTCCCACTGGTTCTCTCTGTGATCCAAAAGAGCCGAATTTGATGGCCCATTACATCCGGATCGGGCTGTTCAGCTGCTCCAAGTTGGTGCCCATCTTGCAAATCAGTTCTGGAACCCCTTCCAGCCTGCAATTTTGTTCGCATATCGCTTGAGTCTGAGAGTTGACAGCCCGAAGCAATCCCTCCATGACAGGCAGCTTGTCAATTGCCAAAACTGCTTCCTCCGTCTTCCGAACTTTGTGATAAAGAATGCACAGTTTGTTTAAAAAAAAAGAAAAAAAAAAAGAAGAAGATAGAGAAGAAGAAAAGTAGACAGAGAAGAAAAATAACATTTGTAATAACACAGCCAATGAAGTATTTGCATTATGACTGAACATTGACTCTTTAGAAGGTCCTATCTGGACCAAGTTGTTTGCTTGCCCAAGATGGGCCCATATTCTCCATGTTTGTAAGTAACTAAGCTAAGAACAAGAGTCCGCACGGGTCAAAACAGTATGGGAGGCATGGACTCTGGAGAGGATGACGTTGTAAGTATTCCTTCTGAGACTGACAAAGCCTCAAACTTGAAGGCAGCCAGAAAAACATCCCTGGACTCTACTGAACCGTTCACCGGGACAAGAGGTCATGAAAAGCAGGTAACAAATGCTGTGACCTTCCTTGGCTCCAGTAGTGCAGGTATAGGGGGACCTTTGCAAGCCAGGAGAGGTGACGTTTGCATGACTAGTGACTTCAGTAATGTTACTTGCAAGAAAAAAAACGGTAAATCTACACAGTGGACATGAGAACCCTGCAGAATCGCACATCAAAAACACACCTGTCTTGCAGTTAGTGCACGCACAAGGCATGTCAGCTTCTTTGCTGTACCTTATTGCATCAAAATAGTAGGATCTTTACTGTACTATGTTAAGTGCTATGAGATGATATATGTTGTGAATTCCCGCGACATAAATAAAATTTAATTTAACTGAATCTAAATAGCACTAAATAGACATCTTTTACAAGAGGCTCTAAAAATTGTATTTCAAGGGGGTTCAGGACTGTAATTGTGTGGTAAAAAGTGGGGTGTATCACGGGTTTCTTAAAGCTATGGGTGTCCCAGATGTTAAAATCCAAATTTAGATGAATGCCTGTGTTTTCCTGATTGTCACTTAGACACTCTTTTACACAGAACAATAAAGAAATTCACAGCCAATAAAGTTAAGACACACACGTTTATTTTCACCTACAACCAGTGATTTTGCATCTGTAATTTAACAAATCCATCACTAATACATAGGCACAGTGATTTCCTCAGCATCAAGACACACTCTCAGGCCAAAGCTGTCCAAATCTAGAAAGGGACCTATCAGAGCCTTGTGCACAACACCAGCAGCAACATTGAAGCCTGAAGCACAGACAGAGGCTTCATCATGTGGTAAAGATAAGACCACTTGCATCCTGTACTGTACTGTACTGTGCTGTACTGTATTGTACTCTATGCTGTAGAATTTTGCAGCAGCAATCATCCCAGACTGAACTGACAAACATATTGCATGTGTTTTTTCAGGAGAGTGTACTGAAGCTGTGAAAGGAAGTGATGGAAAGTGAGTGTTCATCCAATGAATGTGGGGTTATTCTGTCTCAAATCATCAGGAGCCCTCTGCTTGACCATCTTCGATTTGCTTGGATATTTAAACTATTATCAAGACCTTTTCAAGATTTTACATTTTTGTTTAAATTGCCCATCAACTCATCTTTAGCATATTTTAAATCATTGACATGATAAGAAATTACATTACAAGCTTTAGGCTCTTATTGATAATAGTTCCGGAGATATTACCGTTTATGCCAAAAAACATGCTAAAAGTGGGTTAAACTAAAATTTCACAAATGTCATTTTATATGCCTTTATTTGATACTACCATGGAGCAGAAATTGTTCAAAAAAAAAAAAAACCTTGAAGATTTGAAATGGAATGATCCTTTACAGAAATTGTTGGATTTTTATTTGGTTTGCCAGTAGGATTTTCAGGGTGGCCAGCATGGTGTAGATGTCCCTTTTTGTGTTGCAGATACAGATGTGGCCATCGTCAAGGGCCCTTTTTTTTAAGAGATGAGCCAAATGACTTAATCTATAAAAGTGATACAAAGGCATAAGTTGACCTCACTGCCTACTCATAATAAGCATTAGCTGTGAATGTTTTGCTAAATAAAGACATTGCCTTTGGGGAATGTTAGAATGTTCTGTTCAGTAGTGAATTTCGATTAATCCTTTACTCCCTAGGGAAAAATCCTGTCACTGTGCAGTGTTACAACAAAAGGAGGTCAAGAAAAAGGAGTCAGAAAAGGATGGAGAAGAAAACAGCATCAAAAAGGAGGAGTCAAGTGAGACAACTGTGCAGAGTAAAGATGGAGTGGGTGATAAGACTGGGAAGTAAGTAGGACGAATAAGAGAACTTCCTATTCTCAGTATTTGAACTTTTTAAAAACCCAGTTGCCTTCTTGGATTAGCTATCCTATTTCTTTCTTTTTTTTTTTAAAGAACACATTTTAAGTTTTGTAAAATAGAGAGAAAATTGAAAAAAGTCCATTTAGTTATCAGCCCATTTAGTATTCAGCCAATTTAAGAGGCATTGCCAATAATACACACTTGTCACTTAGAGATTAAGTACAACCTGTTGTAGCAGACACCAAACTGAATCCTTGAGTAAATAGCAGCACACGTCACTATTTATCATTAGCAGTGTTCAAAATTTGCTGACTTCCTGCCAATAGTGACCTCAGTCTGACTCGTCTGATCATGCATACCTTTTTCACATAATTATAGAATGATTTTACTATTGTAAGAGGCTTAATTTATTTGCAAGTCAATCATAGCAACCTGGATGAAATAACAAATACATATTGAATTTCTGCTAAACATCTGACTTTGTCTTAGTTTTAGACATGACAGACAAGATGACAAAACCCCTCGGCAGCCTCAACGAAGGAACAAGTCTTTGTTATACTTTTTACTACTCGTTACTTGTGTAATTTAATAATAATAGTAATAACATTGTTTGTATAGCATCCTTCCAAAACAAAGTTACAAAGTGTTTCACAATAGCACAAATGTCAAATAATTAAAACAAATTCAAACAAATAACTAAGATCTTAGGCATGTTAAGATGAAATACTTTTTTTTTTTTTGTAAAGCACACTCTTGATGATTAAAAGCGTTACGAAAGTAATCTAGTGTAAATGTTGGGGTCAAGACCCTACATTATTGTTTGTGGTGTGATTTTAGCTGGGTAGTTTATACATTGGGGTATAAAACCTACAAAAGTTACATGAAATACTATTTTACCTCACTATAGTGCATTTAGGGCTGAAACACTGTAGCCCTTAAAATGTACACTGAACAAAAATATAAATGCCCCATGTCAAATATTGTTGCCATGTGGAGTTAACAAGTGTAAATGAGCATTTGCTGACATTTTATTGTACAAAAGTAATATTTCTCTTGATTTGTGTATAATTTTTAATCCAACTTGCTGTCAGTGAGCATTACTCAGTGAGTTGTTTTTTTACTCAGTGCATGGGTGGGGCATGTCCAGTGGGTGATCAGACAAAGTGAGCAACAGCTGGACAATCCTTGGACTGGGGACAATAAAAGGCCACCCCAAAATGTCAAATATTGTCACAAGTCATAATGCCTCAGATGTCGCAAGTTATGCGGGAGCGTGCCATTGGCATATTGGATGCAGGGATGTCCACCAGAGCAGTAGTTGCACGGCTCAATGTCCATTATCGGACCATAGGCCGTTTAAGAGTTCGTTTCCAACAGACTGGCACGACTGCAAATCGACCTCATCCTCGTCGGCCACGTGTGACCACTCCAGCGCAAGATCGCCACATCCAGGCTCGTCCATCTGCGGGATCGGCTAAGACCAGCGACACACACAGCTGATGAGACTATTGGTCTACACAACAGACGCATCACACCTTGCACAAAGCCAATTTGCACACTCGGCGCCCTCACCGTGGTCTGGATCTCACTGCTGTCCAGCGTAGGAACCGACTCGCATGGGTGAATGCACATGTCTGATGGCCCTTGACACGCTGGAGAAGAGTGATGTTCATGGATGAATCCAGGTTCCAGTTGTATCATGCAGATAGAAGACAGAGTGTCAGGCGACACGTGGGTGAACGGTTTGCAGATGCAAATATTATGCCCAGAGTTGCCCATGGAGTTGGTGGCATTATGGTGTGGTCAGGCATCACATACGGGCATAGAACACCATTGCACTTCATTGAAGGGAACCTTAATGCACAAAGATATCGGGACGAGATTCTCACCCCAATTGTTGTGCCGTTTGTGCGCCAGTATGACATCACCTTTCTTTTTTCTTTTTTTTGTAAATATATTTTATTGAAATTTTCAATTCAATTCAATTCAATTTTATTTGTATAGCGCATATTTACAACAACAAGTCATCTCATAGCGCTTCACAAAGGCACAGACAGAAACACCCAACAATCCAAAACATCTGGATTCCCTATAAGCTTCAGCAGTCCGCAACAGTGGGAAGGAACCGAAAACCCCCACAGGGGAAAAAAAAACCTCCGACAGAACCAGGCTCAGGGAGGGACGGCCATCTGCCTCGACCGGTTGGGTGGATGTAGGATGAATTATACAATGTAGTTTACAGTTAAAAAAAAAAAAATTTCACATAATATAATCAAACACAAAACCAAACAACAACAAAAAAACAAAAAACAAAACAATGAACAGTGAGCAGTCTGAGTTGCCACAACAGCAAAAATAAAAAATAATTTTCCCCAATCATTCTTTATCTGTATTCAAACGGCTAGGCCCAAAGTTCTGATTGAATTTAATTATTTTAATTTAATTCTAATTGAATTTCCCTTCTGGGATAAATAAAGTATTTTTCATTTCATTTCATTATTTTTCATTTCATTTCCTTATACCACTGTGTTACTGTTGGTGGTTTGTCTTTAATCCAGTTAAGTAAAATACACTTTCGTGTTAAAAATAGAAGCTTACCTAGTAATTTAAATTTATTCTTGTCTATTGAATTATTAGAACATGGCAGCCCTAACAGAAACTGACCCGGGTCTTTCCAAATTCTTCTCTTCAGTATAGCACTAATTTCATTTGTTATACAAGACCAGTATTTTGATATTTTCAGACAACTCCATAAACAATGTAGGTATGTCCCATCATTTAAGGCATAAGGGCGACCTAAGTGAGTCTATCTTGTTCAAAAAAAACGGTGTCCTATGCTGTCGATGCAGTATTTTATACTGATTTTCTTTGTATTTATTGCTAAGAAATAATGAGTGAGTAGTTTGAATACAAGCTTTCCAGTCATTTTCATCGTAGTGACGTTGAAGACGTTCTTCCCATCGCTCAGTCAACTTCCCAATATTATGTCCATTAGAGTCCTGCAAATTGGCACAAGATTGCTTAATAATAGACTTTTTCACATTGAGGTCCATCATAAATTTCTCCATGGGTCCTGGCAACATTGTTCCTTGATTAATTCTACAATTTGCCCTGATAAAATGTCGAACCTGCAAAAAAGCAAAAAAAGTCCTTTTGTAAAATTCCACATTTGCCCTGAGCTTGAATGAATGACATTAGGACATTACCTTCAAATAAGTCACCAATTACCCTTATTCCTTTACTATACCATCGTTGGAATACAGCACTTTTTACTCCTGGGGAGAAATCAGAATTATTCATCAATGGTGTCAAATAATAAAGTTTGGGAATAGTGGAAGTGTATTTGTTCATATCTCACCAAACTTTTATAGTATTATCAATCAGTAAATTAGTATGTGCAGTTTTTTTCTTTCTCATAAGTTCACTTATCAATAAAAAGGGAGTACACACCCAGGATTCAAGTGGGCTTTCTTTACCTTTCAAATATGCATGTATCCACTCATGAATGGATCTAGTATGACAAGACCAGTTACAATGCATGATATTTGGAAGACCAAGTCCACCCCCATCTTTGGGGAGTTGTAAAGTTTTAAAACCTAATCTGGGCTTTTTTCCTCTCCAAAAAAATTTTGTTCGATCCCTCTCAATGTCTTTTATCATTTTCTTAGTTAAACGTATTAGAAGCATTTGTAATAGGTAGAGAAGTTGTGGTAACACATTCATTTTAATTAAATTTACTCTACCCATCCAGGACACAGGAAGATCCATCCATTGGGCGAGATCCCCCTTAACATTTTTATAAACTGCATCAATATTTTTCTTCAAAATGGTCCTAATATTTGGCGAGATATGAATACCTAAGTAAATGAAACCACAGTCAGACCAAGTAAATGGAAAATTACTAATCCTACTACAATTTCCTAATGGCATGGCAATTGTTTTATCAAAGTTTACCTTATAGCCTGATAATGAACCAAATGCTTCTATGACCGACATAACAGCCGGAATGGACCTCTCAGGATCAGTCATAAACAGCAAAACATCATCCGCATATAACACAATCTTGTATTCATATTCTCCAATTTTATAGCCGGAAATAGAATTATGATTTCGAATGGCCTCAGCCAGTGGCTCAATTACCAATGCAAAGATTAGTGGGGAAATTGGATCCCCTTGGCGTGTTGATCTTCCAAGCCTAAACTCTTCTGACCTAATGCCGTTCAAAATTACACTTGCTTTCGGAGAGTGATATAATAATTTAATCAAAGTAATAAAGCCTTTGCCAAGACCAAACTTCTCCATAACTGCAAATAAATATGGCCACTCCACACGGTCAAATGCTTTTTCAGCATCAAGCGATGTGACTAAGCCTTGTGTTTTAGTGATGTTGGAGTGTTCAATAATATTAAGCAGTTTTCGCATATTACTAAATGAGAGCCTGTTTTTAATAAAACCTGTTTGATCTGGTCTAATGAGAATTGTTAAATAATTTTCTAATCTTCTTGATAATATTTTTGAAAAAATCTTGCTGTCTATGTTTATCAAGCTAATTGACCAATAAGAACTACACTAATCAGCTGGTTTGCCTTTTTTAGTATTAAGGAGATGTTTGCTGAATACAATGTAGTTGGGAAAGTGCCCAACTCCGCTGAATGTCGGTACATATTTTAGAGTGGAATACTAATTGTTCTTGAAAATCTTTATAAAACTCTGGACCATAGCCGTCAGGCCCACCCATTTTCCCACTTTGAAGGGATTTAATTGCAATAACAACGTCTTCTTTTGTTATTGGCCCTCTAAGGGCAGCCTGATCCTCCTCTGACAAAGAGGGCAAATCAAGTTTTGCCAGGAAATCAGAAATGGCATTTGGCTGTACTGATGCTTCTGATGAATATATCTTTTGATAAAAATGTTTCATTGTATTGACCAACTTTCTGCTTTCATAATGATTTTGGCCCTTTTCATCCTTTAATGAGGATATGGCACGAGTGTCTCGTCTGCCAGCTGCTAGCCGGGCCAGCAACCTTCCTGGCTTATCTCCCATTTCAAACAATCTATGTTTGGCATAAAAAACACTAGCCTCAGCTTTCTGGGTTAATAGCTGGTTCAAAGCTGAGCGAGTGGCTTCTACTTTTTTATGTAAGGCTAGTGTAAAACCAGCCTTAAGTTGAGTCTCAAAATTCGTTAACTCCTGTTCTAGTTCTAATTGTTGTTTATTAGCCTCCTTTTTTCTAGCTGTGCTGTAAGAAATTATAGCACCCTGCAAGAAGGCTTTTAATGTCTCCCAGAGAATAGATGGATTTGTATTTTCATTATCATTAGCTGACATAAACATTTCAATTTGGTCTCTAATAAAAGTCACAAATAATGGACTGTTTAAGAGTGACGGGTTAAGACGCCAGTTGTGAACAAATTTTTGTGGTTGAGGTGGCAACACCAGCATATAAACATCTGCATGATCAGAAAGTACCCGAGGGCCAATGTGACAGGCCCGGACTCTATCCAAAGCTGATCTAGAAGCAAAAAAATAATCAATACGAGAAAAACTAATTGCAAATCAAAGCATAATTCCTTAGTTGCCTCTCTCATTTTAGACATTATATGTTTAGCTGGTGGGTTTTGGTCCATCTCAGGATCTAAAGTGCAATTAAAGTCACCTGCAAGAATACTAAATGTGATCATGTTAGTAGAGCTTTCACGAGAAGTTTGGAATAAAACTCTTTTAAGTATACGTTCGGGGCGTAAATGCAACCAATCAAAATATTTTCCCCATACAAGTAACCTCTGATAAAAACATATCTGCCCTGATTATCTGTAATGCATTTTTCAATAGTAAATGGAGTATTTTTATGAATTAATATTGCTACACCTCTCTTACTAGTTAAAAAAGAAGAGTAGTACACTTGTCCTACCCATTCTCTCTGAAGCTTTTTGTGTTCCTCATCGGTGAGGTGGGTTTCTTGTAATAGGGCTATGTTAGCGTTTTCTTTCTTAAACTAGGTTAGTATTTTTTTTGCGTTTAACAGCATTATTTATTCCTTTAACATTCAGAGAAATGTACTTAGTTGTACTCATCACAAATGAAATATCATATATCTAGTAGTTATATAACAGTATGAAATACAAAAAGGAGGGGGCCATGTGTGAAATTGAGAATCTATATTAGAAAATAGCAAACAAGACTCAGACCTGCTCAAACTGAAACAAAAAAAACAACAACAACAAAAATATGGCTTGGCTTCACCGGTACACTCATCGTTAGCTGTGCCATTAGCATCGCTGCTACTTTGGTTTCGGGTGCTTCTCCCTGGTCTCCTTTCAATAGTTTCCGCACCTTTCTTCATGTCTCAATTACACTAGCAACGTCTGTGTATCAAATGGTAGCCTTATTTAAACTTACTACATTAAAGTTAAGAAAGTTTCACCGGGAGCTCTTTCGTGCTGAACCTCTCAGTGGGACATCATACCGGAAGCCCCCGACATCACTTTTCAACATGACAATGCCTGACCTCATGTTGCCCGCATCTGCTTGGAATTCCTTCAAACAGAGGACATTGAAGTTCTGGATTGGCCTGCATATTCGCCAGACATGTCCCCAATAGAGCATCTTTGGGATGTTCTGGATAGGTGTGTCCGGGACCGTGTTCCAGTTCCAGGCAGTGTGGGTCAGCTCCGTGTGGCACTCCAGGAGGAATGGAATAACATTCCACAGGCCACCATAGACAATCTGATCAACTCCATGCGAAGAAGATGTGTTGCTCTGAGAGACGCAGCTGGCGGACACACAAGATACTGAAAAATCAAATTCCTCAACCTGACCCCTATCATGTTCAAAGGACTGTCAATCCGCTACAAATGGCCATGCCACAATGTTATCAATGCTGATATGAAGATCAGTAATTACTGAAAATACACTACCGGTCAAAAGTTTTAGAACACCCTAATTTTTCCGGTTATTTATTGCAATTCAAGTTGTACAAGTCCAATGAATAGCTTGAAATGGTACAAAGGTAAGCACTGAACAGCCAGAGGTTTAAAAAAAAGGTTTGTTACACAAAACCGAAAAATAATGTACATTTCAGAATTATACAAAAAGGCCTTTTCCAGGAAACATGAAGTGGGTTAACAATTTAAAGCTGTTCTGCAGCAGTGAAGGTTGAAACAGCCTTAAAAGCTGGTGCTACTAATTCCTACAGGTGTTCCAACTTTTATTGATTACATACAACCCCCTCTGTCTCCATAAAAGCAGTGTTGGAACACACTGTAGTACCAGACCCTCATGAGCATCAGCTGAACAGTATTGTACTGCAGAAAGTAGTGTGTTGCTACAAAAATGGCAAGAAAAAGGCAATTAACAATGGAAGTGAGACAGACCATCATAACACTTAAAGATGGAGGTCTTTCCTACAGGGAAATTGCAAAGAAAGTCAAGGTGTCAGTGAGTACAGTTTTCATCACCATCAAGAGGCACTCAGAAACTGGGGGAAACTCTGACAGGAAGCGGTCTGGCAGACCCAAAGCTACAACTGAATCAGAACAAGTTTCTGAGAGTTATCAGCTTGCGTGATAGGCGGCTCACAGGACAACAGCTTCAAGCACAGCTTAATAGTGGTCGTAGTAAGGAAGTCTCAGTTTCAACTGTGAAGAGAAGACTTCAAGCTGCAGGTTTGACAGGACGAGTTGCAGCAAGAAAGCCATTGCTAAGACGTCAGAATAAGACAAAGAGGCTCTCCTGGGCCATGAAACACCACCATTGGACTACTGAAGAGTGGAAGAAGGTATTATGGACTGAGGACTCAAAATTTCAAATCTTCGCTTCAATACACAGGATCTTTGTACGTCGTCAGGTAGGCGAGAGGATGGTTCCACAGTGTGTGACATCAACTGTCAAACATGGAGGAGGGAGTGTGATGGTCTGGGGCTGTTTTGCTGGATCCAGGGTCCGTGACTTGTACAGAGTGAGAGGTACCCTGAACCAAAACGGCTACCACAGCATTCTGCAGCGCCATGCAATACCCTCTGGTATGCGCCTAGTTGGTCAGAGGTTCGTCCTACAGCAAGATAATGACCCAAAACACAAGTCCAAGCTATGCCAAAACTACCTCAGGAAAAAGAACAAGATGGTAAGCTTGAAAACACGGAGTGGCCAGCACAGTCTCCACACTTAAACTCCGTTGAGCTGGTTTGGGATGAACTAGACAGAAGAGTGAAAACCAAGCAGCCTACAAGTGCCACACAGTTATGGGAACTTCTACAACAGACTTGGGAAGAACTTTCTGAACAATATTTGATTTCTGTTGTAGAAAGAATGCCACGAGTGTGTTCAGCTGTTATATCTGCCAAAGGTGGCTACTTTGATGAGTCAAAAGTTTGGAATATATTTTGGTCTATAAATTGATTCCATGATTTATTTTTCAACTAAAATTGCTTGTTTGTTCTATGCTTTCATTTCAGAATGCAATGACACAAGAAACTGAATAATTTTCAGTAAAAAATTGGAAAAAGTGTGGTGTTCTAAAACTTTTGACCGGTAGTGTATATTTTGAGTTTCTCTATATATTGCGTAACCCAAACGTTAATAAAACTCTTATATTTGAAATGGGGCATTTATATTTTTGTTCAGTGTACATTAGTCAACAAATTAATTAAAAGGAATCCTCAGATGGGGGCTGCAAGGTGGCGCAGTTGGTAGCACTGTTGCCTCGCGGCAAGAAGGTTGCCGGTTCGTGTCTGCGTGGAGTTTGCATGTTCTCCCCGTGCAGCGTGGGTTCTCTCCGGGTTCTCCGGCTTCCTCCCACACAGTCCAAAAACATGATGAGGTTAAGTGGTGATTCTAAATTGTCCGTAGGTGTGAATGTGAGTGTGCTTGGTTGTCTGTCTCTAAGTGTAGCCCTGCGATGGACTGGCGACCTGTCCAGGGTGTCCCCTGCCTTCGCCCTAAGTCGGCTGGGATAGGCTCCAGCCCCCCCGCGACCCTAATGAGGATTAAGCGGTGTATAGAAATGGATGGAATCCTCAGATGTGCTTACTGTCTGATACGTGCCTTCATGATGGAACAGTGATCATGTTTTATTATGAACTAATGAACCTATGCATTCACACAGTCAGCAGTTTTCTGCCAGGATTCGTTCCTGGCTTTGGCCGCTGCAATGGTGCTGCTTTCTGCTCCGATGATGTTTTCACATTATTCTTCATATTTTGTAGATTATATTCTGCTCCTCTGCGGTAAAGTGACCTGCTCTGCAGCCAGATTTGTCGTGATTGGTCATATGCCGAAGACGCAGCCTATTTTATGTGCACGTGCTCATACTCAGATCAGACAACCCTGGATTGACTTGACTTGAAGATTGTCCAGACTACGAAGCTGCAACAAGTAGAGAGACGCTAAAGAAGCTAGGCAGATTTTTTTGTGTGTTCAGGATCTAAACACATTGCAAGATTCTGCAGGACAAAGAGCATGCCATGTGCGACATGTGGAGGACGCCATCACATAGCTATCTGAGGAAAATGCAGCACAGCTATCTACTGTCTCACAGACCCTGCCATTTCTTCTATATTTCCACAACTGGAGAAGATGAAACCAGACAACAAAAACACTGTGTTGCTACAGACTGCCAAGGCCTGGGTGGCAGGACCTGCAGGCAGGAAGATAGTCCGTTGCTTGCTGGATGGAGGAAATCAAGGAAGCTTTGTGCATGAGAATGTGGTGAAGGCCCTGACATTAGCAGTCATGAGACAAAGGACATTTAACCTCTGCACATTTGGCTCCCCTGCCCCAACAACGGTACAACGCAACATTGTGAAGTTGAGCTTTGAAAATGTCTGGGATAAGTAGCAGAGTATTGAGATAGAGGTCATTGTGACTCCTTAAGTGTGCACAGCTGTGATGATGGTTCCTGGTGCTCATATACTGTGTGAGATGAACAATGTTCTGGAAAAAAGTCAGAATTCTGACCTTAATCTCAGAATTCTGACTTTTTTCTCAGAATTCTGACTTTAATCTCAGAATTCTGACTTTAATCTCAGAATTTTGACTTCAATTTCAGAATTTTGACTTTTTTCAGAGATTGAAAAAAAAAAATCTCCCAGAATTTTTTTTTTAATGTCCTGGAAAAAAGTCAGAATTCTGAGATTAAAGTCAGAATTCTGACTTTTTTCTCAGAATTCTGACTTTAATCTCAGAATTCTGAATTTAATCTCAGAATTGGATGTTTAGGAACAAAAAATATTTTTGTTTGTTTAATAACCAACTCAAAAAAAATGCCCTTGTGAAATGTATTCAGCTACTAGCCATTTAATCAAGACTAAAATGTCTTTAATGAGTGTGTCGTCAGGGTAAAGTGAATTCAAGGGGATTTTTTTGCTGCAGCCACATAGCTACCATATGTCATAATGATCTGGAACAGTACGGACTGGTGTTAAACAGTCTCAGTCTGACTGTTGACCATCAGAACATGTGCCAAGAAAACTGAACTCATTTAAATAGTGTGCAATTATTAAAGCTCTCTTTAACAATACCTACTTTAATATTTAAAGTTATGCTGACCTAAACATGATAATAGATATGAACTGATGAATATTACAGGGAAAGACAAATTTCCACAGACTGAAATCTTCCTTCTCAATAAATTTCTTAGTTAAATTTACTGCTACTGGAATACAGCAATCACTACCTTAAGTTTCCATTACTTGGTGTTGTTTGGCACTGCTGTGAGGTGCACTGGCAGGTTTGACTAAAACAGGTTGAACTAGTTTCAAGAAACAGCGCAATAGTTCTTATTTCAAAGCTTTGTTTGCCTTGATCAGTGAACTGAAAAGTCACGCCGGTTAAATCTAGCTGGTGATAAGGTTTTGATTATTGTGTATTTGAACTGGTGATTGTCTAGAAGCAGAAGGAGTGGACAAAAGGCAAGAAATCTCTCTCGCTCTCATGCGCTCACTTCTGCGTTCTCTCTCTCTCTCTCTCTCTCTCTTTATATATATATATATATGTGTGTGTGTGTGTGTGTATAAATGTGTCTGTGTGTGTGTGTGTGTGTGTGTGTGTGTAAGAAAGAAGAACAACAATAGACAGAAAAGTGAAGGGCTGAGAAAGTACCAATATTTAGTGCTGACAACTCATACATACAACATATACATAAGTGAAACTCTGTCTTGTTGTGGCTGCAAGGTGGTGCAGTTGGTAGCACTGTTGCCTCACAGCAAGAAGGTCGCCGGTTCGCGTCCCGGTGGGGGCACCGGGATCTTTCTGCGTGGAGTTTGCATGTTCTCCCTGTGCAGTGTGGGTTCTCTCCAGGTTCTCCGGCTTCCTCCCACGACTCAAAAAGCATGTTGAGGTTTATTAGTGATTCTAAATTGTCCGTAGGTGTGAATGTGAGTGTGCTTGGTTGTCTGTCTCTAAGTGTAGCCCTGTGGTAGACTGGCAACCTGTCCATGGTGTCCCTTGCCTTCACCCCAAATCAATTACTTTACATTCTATGCTGTCAAAAACAACCCACTGGACTTTGTTGGACACTAAACACCCAAAGAAAGTGACCTACTGTGATTTAAATAAAAAACTCGCTGGTTTAGCAAGATGGAAAAAAGCAATCATTTTACACCTATTTAAAGTGATAGTTTTCTGGTAAATGGCATCTCTGAAGAGCATATGAGCTTGCTAAAAAAAACAGTGATTAGTTGAATAATATAAAGCTCAATTTTAAACAACACATTGTGGCAAAGCACTGTAATTAAAAACATAAATAAATGATATCCATAATCAATATCACAAAATATTATGATGTCATAGTTCCTATTTTAAAAATGTTGAGGTATGGACTTTTTCTGACAACAAGGTGACAAAAAGGTGACAAGCCCAAAAAAAAGACATTTAAAAAACAAACAAAAAAAAATTGTACTTTTAGAGACAGTGTTAAAAATGTTGGTAATATCTGTTTTATGTTTTATTCATTTTATACAGTACCTCATACAATTTTTAAACTTTGCAAGCTACCACACACACTTAGAGCGTAGTAATCCCTATGCAAGATGTGGAATAGAAAAAGAGCACCTGTATAAACAAGTCCCTGATGTGAAATCATCCTCATATTTGTGTAGTAAAGGTCAAAACCATTACTCAGGATCTTGAAATTACCTCAACAATTGCTTAAATCACCTCTGTACTAGAGGCAAATAAACCATCAATGGCTCAGCTAATTAAAAGGCAACATCTGTCTAGATCAAAAACATCAAAAAATGCAACTCCCCCACCCCACAAGAGCAAATACTTTTATTGAAACTGAGATAGCAGCTTTTACCAGCAGAGCAGAGGAAAATGTAACACAGGTTGAATGGAGGAAACAACTTTAATGTCAACAGAGGAAAGGCCAAAAATAGCCACTATTAATGGAAGGAGTACTGTTTCTCATGTTACATCTTTGACTGCTTTCCAAACCAGCTCATCACCTAACTTGACCACAAGCCAACTCATCTCAGAATCATCTGATTCAAAGATCATACTTTCAGCACATGAAACTCCTTCATCTACAGTACAACCCTAAAAAATATTGTTAAGCAATCCACAAACACCTCAAGCTTCACACGCCACAGATCACAGCACATCAACCAGAATTCCAACAATCCATTATACACTGATCCAGGCACACCTACACCCAAATTCCAAGAGATGACACAGACAAAGGAGCTAAATTTAACCACCAACTTATCTAACAACATATCTGAGAAAGTCACATCACTGAAAACATCTGCTATACTGGACGCCATAAATTCAGCCCTTGTGTGTCATGTCCGTCAAGCTTCTGTTTGTGCGCACGTTTTATGTCTTGTCTTTCCTGTTTTATTTTGAGTCACTTCACTTCTGTCTTGTCTCACCTGTTCCCTGATTACCTCCCCGCACCTGTTTCCCATCTCCCCTCATTACCTCGTATATATTATCCTGTGTGTCTCACTGTCTCGTTGCCAGTTCGTTGCACTTCACAGTCCTCGTACCAGCGTTTCCAAGTCAAGTCATAGTCTGTTTGTTCACGATCTTGTTTCTGTGTTTTTGGACCTTGCCTTTTTGCCTCTCGATTTCTGGATACCTCTGCCTGCCTGATTGACTTCCCGTGTACCGAACCCAGTTTGTCATTAAACCTGCCTTTTTGCCCGAACCACCTGTTCTGTGAGTGAGTTCATGACATTGTGCAGCAGCTACCTATGGACCCACTAGAACACAAACAAATTCAGAAACAACAGCTACACTAAAGGAAGTCACTGGGTCAGTCAAGCAGTCAACCCCAAACCTGTAGCATCACAAAAAAATTCTTCCACAAAAAAACATTGCCTTCCTTAACAAAAAACAGTACACCACAAACAATATCCACTGGAATCAAATTAGCGTCACTAAAGCACAGAATTCACAATCTACATTCAGAATTCACAACTCGCAGCTCACCTGTAGCAGTTTTTGAATCAGCTACTGCACCCATCTGTCAGAGAAACATTTTCTGTGGCAAAAGGATTTACCACAACAGAAATAAGAATAGAAACATGTGGCTTAACAACAATTCAAAGTATGACACCAACGCACAGTGTCCACTGCAGTGCCAACAACATTCACTTCACACACAGGCAGTATGTATTTATCCACAACAAGTCTCAGATTTAAAAAGATGGCAGTGTCTATGAAAACAGCACCTACGGCAACACTAACTAAGTACACAGCATCTACAACTTAAACAACAACAAAAGAAGCAACACTTATGGTCACAGTTCTGTCAACAGTTCATAAACAAGAAAAAGCAATATAAGCAATAACTACGTTAACCACAGCACCACCACAAATCACTTTAGGACACACTACATTATCTATCAAAATGCCACCAGAAAGTACAGCTGATCAAACAAGACTGATAGGATCAACACAATTTACAACTGCAAGCACACAATCAGAAACTCCAGCAAAAAGCCTAGTATGTGTAATAACAGATGGATTCACTTTATTAATGCCTTCATCAGCATCAGTAACAACTGCACCACTCACAGCTACAAAACAAAGCACTGAATCAACAACAATTCACAGCACTGCATCAACATACAGTGGATCAGGGACTTCTTCAACACAAACAACCACAGCTGTGGTTTCACCATAGCAATGGTCAACACAAACTACACCAGCATAAGCTACAGTTGATCAAACAACAATCAAAGGAACAAAACGAATTTCAACTGCAACAATACAATATGAAACTCGAGCTAAAACTCTAACACGTAAAACAACCAAATCAATGGCTTCACCAACATCAGCATCAGCATCACTTACAACAGAACAACCCACAGCTGCAAAACAAGGCGTTGCCTCAACAACAGATCACAGGACAACACACAACTGTTTTCTTTGTTGTTGTTTTTTCCCCAAGGTGGAGCCGTGAAGGCCAGTTACAGTGGCTCTTACCTACTTTCTGTGTTTTTAATTATTTATTTTAGGTTCTTCTCTCTTTTTAATATTTTATTTCGAGCAGCTGTACCACATTTGCACAAAACAATCATGGAGATTCAAACTACGGTTTTATAGCGTTTTTTTTTTTTTTTAAACTTTTTTTTCTATATATATGTATATATATATATATGAATATATGATATATGAAAATCAATGTCTTTTGTAAAGTCAGTCCAAATAAACATGTTCCTCATCAATTTAAACCCCTAAATGCACTTACATTTTGTTATGTGCTGGGGGCACATTTTTTCACCCTTTATTTTAGTTTTCATATTTTCCCCTCCTTTTGTGTTATTGGAGCATGTTTAGTTTACTTTTTTTTCAGTAATTGATAGAGCCACGGCTCCGCCTATAAATAGGTTGGATTTTTGTTTTCTCGCTCTCTCGCCTC
>NW_007578575.1:304302-309516 GCF_000690725.1 Stegastes partitus
GGCCGACCTGCCGGGTCCACCTTTAATTTGACTCTGTTTGTTTGTTTTTTTTGGGCACGGGGAGATTGGACGGTTTTTTCATTTTTTTCTTTTAAGTCGTTTAAAACAATAAAAAACGACAATTGAACTATCCTGGTTCCCTGTGTCTCCTTTTAAAAATATGTTGGTGCCTTTTTTTTCTGGGCCGTAACACATTTTACCACAAATAAACGGTAATAGCTATGAACGATATCATTGGGATTCAATTCAATTCAATTCAATTCAATTTTATTTGTATAGCGCATATTTACAACAACAAGTCATCTCATAGCGCTTCACAAAGACAGAAACAGAAACACCCAACAATCCAAAACATCTGGATTCCCTATAAGCTTCAGCAGTCCGCAAGCAGTCCACAACAGTGGGAAGGAACCGAAAACCCCCGCAGGGGATCACTTTCAGAGCGATCTCAGAACAGCTTCTCTCTGCCTGAATATATTTCTTGTCTTTTCTATTTGAATGAATACAGAGTGTTATGACCCTGTGTGGGTCATCTGTGGTGTTTTGTGTTTTTGCTGCCTGTTTCTGTCCTCAGTGTGAGTGTGTGCATGTGTGTGGTGAACGAATGAATTAGGAGCAGGTGGTGACCCTGGGTTGGCTGTCTCACCTGCTGCCGCGCCGGATTCCAGCCACGCCATTGGTCAGAGGGCGGGCCAACCCACTATTTAAACAGCCCACCAGCTGCACTCGCTCTCCTCACCTCCAGCCTCACCACCTCGGAGAAAGCCAGCAGACCATCGCAACTGCACCGCAGGAGAATGCAGCCGTCGTGTGTTTGTTCCAGGATCATGTGAAACAGATCCCGAGTCCTGTAGTGACTCTTTGTAAACTTGTAGTTAGAGAGCAGAGTAGGAGGGAGAGGCCTTTTTCTTTTGAACCTTTTCTCCTGTTTTTTTTGTTATTAGGTAGGTGGGTAAGATTATTGTCTTTTGTTTGCTTTTTCTTTTCTGATAGTCAGGCTTAGGTTTAGGTTTTGTTTGTTGTTTTGGCCTGTTTCCCCTCTAAGTTATAAAAATAAAAGAAACTGCTCGTTTTTGTTACCTGACTTGTCGTGATTGCTGTAGTTCTTCGAGGTGGAAAGACTGGTGTGGAGCAAATGCTATGCTCAAGGTTCCCCTAGACCGGGGCATAACAAGAGTTAATACGTATGTGTTTACAGAATGTTAACGTTTGTCAGTGTGGGCACACATTTGTATAGTGATCTCTATAGTTATTAGTGTGGACGGGCCAGAACAGTAAAACTGGTTAATGCCTGCCTGACGGAAAAAAAGAACGACAAAACGTCACAGTATATGCGCTGTCTAATATGGGGAAAAAAACGTGTCCCAGACATGAAACAATGAAACATAATTCCAATTGAAGTGTATTGGTTTGAATTTCGTGCTGGGGAACACGAAAAAGTTGGGAGACGAAACAATAGATTAAGTTTCGTGACTATTTCATAAATTGCCGTGAGACTGGGTTGCACTGGAACATAGAAAGGGACTGTTTCACTTTAAACATCACACTAAAAGATCAGCTTGCCACAGGGCATGGAATATTGTCCACTGTTGAATCCGTATACAATCCTTTGGGATTTATCGCCCCCTATCTTCTCAGTGGGGAAAGAATCCTACAAGAAATGTGTCGCCAAGGCACAAGCTGGGATGTCCTTCTGCCAGATTGTCTAAGGCCACGGTGGTAGAGTTGGAGAAAGGATCTCGCTAATCTGGAGAAACCTCAAATAAGCAGATGTTATGTGCCTGGCAACGTTGGAAGGGTGGTGGAAAGAGAACTGCATCACTTTCCAGATGCGAGCACCACCGGATACGGACAATGTTCTTATATGAGACTTGAGAATGAGGATGGAGATATTCACTGTATTCACTTATGGGGAAATCTCACGTTTCTCTCACGAAGGCCACCACTGCACTAGCACTCCCAGGCAAGTTTGTCCAACAGGAATTGTAAGGCCGAAAAGGATGATGTCAAGTGCAGTTTCTGACAAAACAGCTTTGGAGCTGTTGAAGGAAGGATTATCTTCTTAACATTGCTGTGAGACAACGATGGCACAAAACTAAGAGAAACATTCAAAAGGGTGACACGAATCTGTTCAATCAGTTCAGTTAAGCTCAGTTCAGTTCATGTCTCTGTTCTCTGGTTCAGTATCAGACTGGGGACTGTTTTTAACAGCTTCTGTTCATTTCACTGGGAAAATCATCTGTTCAAAATGATTCCTTCTCTCAGAAGCAGCTGAGGTCTGATCACCATGACATCAAATCAAATCAAGTCAAGTTGATTGTCATTTTGCTGTACATACACAGTAGTACAGGCAAGATGAGAGAGCGTTTCTTCAATTAGTAATTTTTGCAGAATGCACGTCTGGGATAGGCAAGACAGTAAATGTATTTACTCTCGCTGTCTCCTGAAGGGGCTGCTGCATCCATGTGCGCTGCCATCACGTTGAACATGGTGAACCTCTTCAGGTCCTGTTAGGTCTTCAGGGACACAAAGACACACACAATGGTGTGACGATGGTGAAGCCGCAGATGCTGCTCAGAGCTTAGCTGCTTGTCTGTCCGCGTGGAATAATGTCATCTCCTCCAGCTGTATGGCCAGCTGGGATGTCGTCATGAAGCCATGTTTCTGTAAAAGCAAACACACAGCAGTCTTTCCACTCTCTGCGGGTTTCTCCCAGCAAACGTAGCTCGTCCAGTTCGTTGACATGAGCATCACATTGAAACTTAGAGGTAGAGGTGAGTCATAGTTCTTTCTGCTGCTGTTTAATGTAAAACAGTCTAACAGACTGTTTTCTCTACTACAGTGTTTTGTCAGACAATTGTGGAGCTCAGTGATGTGCTGTCAGGGGAGGCAGGTGAGGCATAGCCTTGAGGTGATCTGATGGTGTGATAATGCCAATAAGGAGGAAGAATTGGACTATACAGTAATTATTTTGGAATTAAATGTTGCTTCGTTAAATTACACATTCTTGGAGGCCAAATGTCATTGATGTTTAGGAATCATTGATACATTTAATTCATTATTGTTCTTTATTTTTATATATTTATATATACTAGACATCTATGTTAATTTGTTTGTTTAAAATTTTGATTAATGAGAGACATGGCCTGAAGGAAATATGATTTGAATTTAGTTCTGATGAGGATTACTCAGATTATTCAGTTTATGCAATTATGTGTGGGAGCTGCTAGTATGTTCTCACAAGGTGTGATGAATGGGACGCATGGATGGTGGATTGTGGGTATCTGACTGTGTGATTGCGTGCGTGTGTGTGGTGTGAGTTATATGTAGGGTTATTTTTGGTAATAAAACTGAAAGGAAGGGAGAGTAAGATACAAATTAAAACAAAGTCATGATCTTGACACAGTTGCCAAGGAAAGGGTTGAAACTAGCACATATAAATATTTGTAGTTTAAGAAATAAACTGAATGAGATAAGTGAGATATTATCATGTGGTGTTGATTTGTTAGCAATTTCTGAAACTCATTTAGATGACACATTTAATGACTCTGCACTTGATATTCAGGGGTACAGTATATATAGGAGAGACAGGAATGCATATGGGGGTGGAGTAGCAGTATTCATTCAGAATCAAATACCAGTAAAAGTAAGCAAATAAATTTACCACATTTGAAACCTATGCTGGTAGGATGCAGCTACAGACCTCCAAATGTAAAGATAATGTATTTAGATACATTGTGTGAAATGTTAGACAAAGTGTGTGATCTTGATAATGAGATCTATTTCCTGGGTGATTTAAATATTGATTGGAATGTGTTGCACTGTGCACATAGAGGAAAACTGCAAGCAATAACTAATGCATGTAATCTGGTGCAAATGGTGGATAAACCGACAAGAGTGTGTATTAAGAAAGATGGGTCTAAAACTGCAACATGTATTGATTATATATTTACAAATGTTAGTCATTTATGTTCAAGGGCAGTGTCAGTCCCAGTGGGATGTAGTGATCACAATCTAGTAGTGCTCGCAAGGAAGACAAAGGTTCCAAAGGCAGGACCTAAAGTAGTAGTCAGAAGATCAATGAAAAACTTTTGTGTAGAGCTATTTAGAGAAGATGTTAATAATATATGTTGGGATGATGTATTAGATAAAGATAACCCTGATGATGCTCTTGAAGTCTTTAATGTATTATTCATACAAGTGATTGAGAAACATGCACCACTGAGAAAGCAGACAGTCAGGTACTTAAGATCACCTTGGATAGACGAGGAACTGAGAGAACTGATGAATCAAAGAAATGATGCAAAACATGTAGCCATTACATCAAATTATGAGTCAGACTGGCAAATTTATAGGAGGTTACGGAACTATGTGACAGCATTAAATAAAAAGAAGAAGCAATTGTATTACAGAAACAAAATTAAAGATGTAATTAATGATAAGAAAAAGGTATGGAGTTTAATAAATGGCATGATAACACGGAGGCCCAAATCCTGCCCTGCATTTCTTGAAGTTGAGGGTAATTTCTTGACAAAACCAGCACAAATTACTAATTACTTTATGGATTATTTTAATGATAAGGTAAATAATTTGAGGAGAAATATGCAGCAAATAGGTAATCCCACCTCCGCAACACTGATTAGTGATTTAATAATGAGGGACAAGAAGTGCAAATTTCAATTTGAAAAAGTTACAGTTGTGGATGTTGAGTGTTTGCTTAAAAAGTGCAAGGATAAGCCACTGGGTGTTGATGATTTAGATGCAAAATTTCTTAAAATGGTTGCTAATTTAATTGCTGTTCCTGTCTGTCATATTATTAATTTGAGTATTGAAAAATGTATTTGTCCACTGGCATGAAAACATCCTGTCTTGTTCCAGTGCCTAAAAAACCACAACCAGCTGAACCAAATGACTACAGACCAGTTGCCTTGACATCTCACATCATGAAAGTCCTGGAGAGACTCTTACTGGCTCACCTCAACAAGCAAGTCAACACATTTCAGGACCCACTACAGTTCGCATATCGTAATGGGCTTGGGGTTGAAGACACCATCATCTACCTGCTTCAGAGAGCCCACTGTCATCTGGACCAGGCAGCACTTTGAGGGTCATGTTCTTTGATTTCTCAAGTGCCTTCAATACTATTCAGCCTGCTTTACTATGTGAGAAGCTCCATAACGTCCAGGTGGATCCTTCCACAACCACTTGGATTTA
>NW_007578575.1:310401-314750 GCF_000690725.1 Stegastes partitus
GAACGGAGAGATACAGAAAGTCATTCCTGCC
Organism: Stegastes partitus; assembly: GCF_000690725.1. NCBI lineage: Eukaryota > Metazoa > Chordata > Actinopteri > Pomacentridae > Stegastes > Stegastes partitus. The sequence goes on from NW_007578575.1 coordinate 310,433, forward strand.
AACAGCCATCACCTTAAAAAACAAATCTGACTGACTGACAATTGACTGACTGAATGATTATTATTATTGTGGTATAAATATATGTTATATTGATTTAAAAAAAAAAAAAAAAGTGAGCTTTTACAAGATTGAATTTCCCTTCTGGGATAAATAAAGTATTTTTCATTTCATTTTTCTTTTCATTTCATTTCATTTCATTTCATTTCATTTCATTTCATGGAAGACAGCAAAAATCATTCCGCTTTCAAAGAACCCAGCTGTACAGTTTTCTGGTGCAAACAGTAGACCTATTAGTCTGTTACCAGCCTTAGGAAAGATTATGGAGAGAATTATTTTCCATCAAATACAAACGTATTTTGAAGGAAACCATCTAAATTCAGATTATCAACATGTTACAGGCCAGGTCATTCTACTTGTACGGCACTGACACAAATGACTGATGAATGGCAAAGTGAGCAAGATAAGAAGAATTTAGTGGGTGTAGTGTTACTTGATCTCAGTTCAGCGTTTGATGTGATAGACCACTTTTTGTTGCTAGATAAGTTAAAAAACTATGGCTTTACTTTAACTGCATTAAGATGGAGGGAGAGTAATCTGACAAATAGAAGGCAGACAGTATGTTTTAATGGTAGTTTGTCAAGTGTCAGGGAGGTTACCAGTGGAGTGCCTCAAGGTAGCTGTTTAGGACCATTGTTGTTTTCTGTTGTTGTAAATGATCTGCCATTAGCTCTGAAAAAGGCTAAGATTGCAATGTATGCTGATGACTCAACAATATATGTGCCTGCATCATCTGTAAGTGAGCTGCATACCATCTTAGATATGGAATTGACGTCGGTGGTAGAATGGGTGACAAGTAATAAATTAGTGCTTAATGTTGGTAAAACAAAGTCTATAATAATTGGGTCTAAGTATCATTTAAAAGCCGAGCCTGTGCTCAGATTAAAGATAAACAATATACCAATTGAACAAGTACAAGAGGTAAAACTTCTGGGTATTATCCTAGATCATAAATTATCATGGTCTAAACAAATTGACTACACTGTGAGTAAGATAGGTCGGGGTGTGTCAGTTGTACGGAGAGTGTTAAAAGTTATGCCATCTGATCTCATCAAACAGGTTTTGAATGCTTTAGTTCTGTCACAGCTTGATTATTGTTTTGTGATTTGGTCTGATGCTGCAATGAAAGAGTTAAAAAAAACTACAAGTAGCTCAAAACAAAGCAGCGCGTTGTGCTTTACAGTGTTCTTACAGAACGAATGTATCAGATATGCATGACAGTCTGGGTTGGCTCACTATCAGGCAGAGATCCATCTATGCTCTGTTAAACTTTGTCAGGAATATTCTGTTGACGCGATCTCCAAAGATACTACATGAAAGGTTATTTTCTCAGGTTGCTGATCATAATTATCAAACACGATTCGTAACACAAAGACAGTTTACTCTACCTAAAGTACGAACAAGCGCAATGCGGAAAACAGTCATGTACAGAGCCATGGTTAGGTGGAATTCACTACCACTGTATTTAGTGCAACAGGATACTAAAGATTGTTTCAAAATTTTGTTGAAACAATATTTACAAGTTTTTGAGAAGGTGTAGACAGTAAAATGGTGTTTCAAAATAAAATGTAATGCTTGTGAGAGCAAAGAATATAGAATGTAATTTGCCCTATTTTGTTGGATACAATTGATTTAACTGGACTGATAAGATGTTGTGTAAAGTCATTCTGATTGTGTGTCTATGATGAAGAATTATGCGTTCCAGATTAATAATGATGGATCTATAATTCTGTATATGATTTAATGTATAGTGTACTGAATGACAATTTGTTTCTCTTCCTTATTTTGTAAAGTTAACAAGACGAGCTGTTATGTTTTCTTTTGTTTGTTATTGTTGTGTGTATAAGTGAGATTGTGCATATGTGTGTGGACCCCAGGAAGAAAAGCCAATGCTTATGCTGGTGCTAATGGGGATCCTAATAAACAACAAACAAGAAACCTGACATCAGGGAAAAAAAAAAAAAAAAAAAAAAAAAAAAAAAAAAAAAAAAAAAAAAAAATATATATATATATATTTGAGGTGATCTGATGGTATATATATATATTGTAGTGTTTTTTGTTAACAACTGTGTGTGTGTAAGGTGTTTCGTGTGCTGAGCGATCATAAACGGCTGACAAGAGGTTCTAGGTGAGGCAAGCAGTTCTCTTGCCTCATGGCAGGGGGCGCTCGTGATGCCAGACATTCTTCTTGTGACTCTGTGGCTGCAGAGTAAGTAACAGCAACCTTGACTAGGTAGGATATACAGTTAGCAAGTCTGAAGGAAGATAAGAAGACTTTTACAAAAAAGTAAGGGACATTTTTGTCCTGAAGGAGCGGAGCATGGACTTCATTTAAAGGTGAAGGTAAGACTGTAATAACTTAAAAAAAAAAAAAGAAAAGAAAAAAAGAAAGAAACATGCATTTTGTGGGCTACAGCATGTATGTGTAAAGAATGCAGATATGAAACATAACCCGCAAACTGCTGCCAATCAAATGGCAAATATGCTACTGTGTAGAGTGCATATATTTGTAAATCTGATTGTGATGAAGTCAGTGCCTCACCAGCCATGAACCTCACCGCACGTCACTGGTGGAGCTCATGTAATCAGAGTGCTGTTTTTCCTTTTTCTCTATCACTCACATTACCATACTTTGGGTATAAAAAGAATCAACATTATTGTCCATCTAAGGCAGTAAAATGTTCTTTGGCCTCATCCAGGGAAACAAATATTTCCTTCAGATTAAAAAATGTTAAAAACAAGGCACTTTCTATTGTGCTACTGTGTTCACTCTCATTTAATGTTCCAGCAGTTGGATTGAAAGAACCTTGTAGATCTTTTTCTCACTGCTTGTGTCTTTTCCTTCCAGCCATGATGTGGATCATTGGGAACAACTAGTCTGATGTGGGATGAAAGCTACACAGAACATAAACATTCAGCTGTGGATGTCTGAGGTAGAAGAGTCTTTTCTCCTTTATCCCTGTGAGAATGAGCAGCACTGATGTCTTCCTCATCTATTACAGTAATAACAATAATGTTGCTCTGCAGATTCAGTTCCTTCTCTTCATAAAGCATAGAGCAATCATTTTGGCTGGAAGCTGGGCCACACATTTATTTCATCCATTTATTACATACTTCAACACATCTTTTCACTAAAAAATTTTAAATAACGTAGTTTTTTTTAATGTGCAGTCCTGAATGAGTTGATGTTTTAATGCTGTATATCTGCTATGAATAATAGCAACATGTTCTCCATATTGTAGTTATGCAACAACAGCAGAAATGAAGTTAAAGGCGATAAATGGAACCTGTGAATACTAAAACAGAGAATGACAAACTGCTGAAACAGCTGGTCTGTCCTTTCTTAAGTGAAAGCTGAACTGGAAGTGGGTCACTGAGGATGATGTCCTTTCAATCTTCTTCGCAACCAGATCAACAGATGAGGTTTTCCATCTGCTGGCTTCACTCAGAAGATCGTCAGTGAATATGAGACACACCTGAGCTGAAGAGAGACATCATAGTATCAGCATCAACAGCAGAGGTTCATTTAAATTAACTGTGGAAACATTTCCTATTTCATATATAGTTTTTCAAGCACTTAAAGAAAGAAAGGCTTGTAGTTGCTTTACATTTAGGGGAAAAGATTTTTTTTTTCTTCAGCTGATCTGTGCTGCAATTTAAATACTACATTTAACTGTAATGTCAGTTACTACTTTGGTCATATTCTGGGTATATTCATCCAGTCTACACTGGTTGATCATATCACCAAGTATATTGTCGATCAGGTTTTAACACAGCTGGTGCCTTAGTGAGTCCGAAGGGCATGACAAGATATAGCTGCCCAAAGGGTGTGTTGACAGCATTTTATTAATTCGTCTCCTTTTCAAATACGAATGAGATGATATCAATTCCTGGAGGTCAACCTTAGAAATTATGGTGGACACAGAGAAGAATCGAATAGAATAGAATAGAATAGAATAGAATAGAATGCTTTTATTGTCATCATACACAAGGTACAGTGAAATTAAAAGACAAGTCCAGTGGTGCAAATGTATAAAAGTAAAAGTAAAAGTATAAAAAGATAAATTCATACATATTTTTACAAAAGGAGTCAGCAGGAAGTACATACAGTTTTTTTCTTCCAGATGGTAGAATAAATATATTGCACTGATGAGGTAGGAACACTGTGGGTATATGAGAAATATAAATAGTATAAATAAGTAATGACAATTTATTGTAAATAATACAATATATATAAAATATATACAAAATGTAGTCTATA
>NW_007578575.1:314853-316761 GCF_000690725.1 Stegastes partitus
CTGTATTGTGCTTAGGTAGAATGCGTTGGTGAGTCTGGATGTGTGGGCCTTGATGGACCAGTACCTCTTTCCTGAGGGCAACAGTGAGAACAGGTTGTGCCCAGGGTGTGAACCATTGAAGGTGATGCTTCTGGCCCTGTGCAGACATCTGGTGTCATAGATGTCTGACAGAGAGGACAGCTGTGTTCCTATGCTGCTCTGTGCTGACTTCCTGACTCTCTCCAGAGCCTTCTTGTCAGCCTGACAACAAAGATGTTGCTGCTGTGGGTTGGTGCACAGTCGTGGGTGTACAAGGTGTACAGCATGGGGCTGAGCACACAGCCCTGAAGGCCGCCAGTGCTCACTGTCAGCACTGAGGAGTAGTGGGTCCCCAATCTGACTGACTGCAGACGGTTGGTCTCTGATCCATATGCAGGTGTGCTGCACAATTGCCAGATTGTTCAAAATGTTGACACACTGTGTGGAGGGCTGTGTTGATGGCATCACCTGTGGACTTGTTGGCTCTGTATGCGAATTGGTGCTGATCAAGGCTGGGGGGCAGTAAGGATTTTATGTGCCTCAGCACCAGTCTTTCAAAGCACTTCATCACAGTTGAAGTGAGAGCCACAGGTCTGTAATCATTCAGACTGTTGACCGATTGTCTCTTGGGGATGGGCACAATAGTGGCAGATTGTAGGCAGCTAGGGACTGTGCAGGCAGCCAGTGAGAGAATGCTAAACGGATTAATAGTAGCACTTATTTATTCTTGACCATGACCTTGTTAAGGCCTCAAAAGTCTCTGCTTGGTCATAATGACCCATCTTTTTTGTTGACGAAAAAGAAGCTGGCGCCCACAGGTGACGAGGATGGACAGATATTGCCAGCAGCCAGAGAATCCCAGATGTAATTGCTTTGCAAGTAGGGGTCCCGTGATATATCTTGCGATTTAAAAAAAAAAAAAAATACAGGAATTTTCAACAGATAAATTGAATAGCACTTTAAGTTATACTGCACTCCTGCCATCTTGTTGACAATGAACCCGCACTGATCCTATCTCTTTTTGTGAATGTGGGTTGGCAATAAGCAAACCTTTGAACTTTTTGAGCTCTCCATCTTAAAATAGGACATTATAGCTTCATAAGTAACTAGGTAACTAACAATAAGTGACAAACAGGTCTTTCACATTTTTATTCAACAACTAAAGCCATTTACAGCAAAACTAAACATCTTCCTTTTTTATCAAAAATTATGTTAAAAAAATAAATAAGAGCAGCTCTACATCAGATTCCTAAGCTTTTAGTGGTGTTGCTGAAGTGCTTTTCACACGCTTTTGCCTTGGAGAATATTTGTGTTTTTACCAAATAAGGTCGTACAAAATGAATGTATGAAAGCGACTCCGACACCTAACAGCATGTACTGTTTTATGAGAAATTAAGAATATATCAGCGTTTAATTTTGAAAAGGGCTATAACCGGCCGATTTAATCTGGCCAGCCGGTCGGGCCCTAATGAAAATTAATAGTGAAATTCACTGTGATGGAAGAGGGCGCCAACTACAATCTTGCCTAGGGCACCAAATTGGTCTGGTCCCAGCTGACTTAGTGCCGAAGGCAGTGGACACCTTGGACAGGTCGCCAGTCTATCGCAGGGTAACACTTAGAGACAGACAACCAAGCACACTCACATTCACACCTACGGACAATTTAGAATCACCAATAAACCTCAACATGTTTTTGGACTGTGTGGGAAGAAGCTGGAGAACCCGGAGAGAACCCATGCTGCACGGGGAGAACATGTAAAAGAAAAGATCCCGGGTGTCACGAATAGGTATGAGAATCGAAAACCGGTTCTTTTTTTAGAACCGGATCCCAGTGATTCGATTCTTGGGAATCGTTTGTCTGCCTCCTTAGCGATTCTGCTTATCGGTTCC
>NW_007578575.1:317261-329718 GCF_000690725.1 Stegastes partitus
ATAGAACATGACTGAATGCTGTAAATGCAGCTGTTTGCAGAAGTTTCAGTCAGATGTTTCAAACATCTGACTGAAACTTCTGCAAACACAGCTTGTGTTGTTGTTTGATATGGTAACTTTTACAGAAGCATTCTTTGTTTTATGTCCACATTAGTTTTGGGTCAAGTTGAATGCAAAGCACTGTAAATATTCCCAAATGTTATCATTTTGATTGTATTTCCTAAGGACCTTCATATCTTGCAAGGTACACAAAAGCTGCATGAGGCCTCTAGGCTCCTTTACATTAGAGAAATAACTAATCTAAACGTTTGTTTCCTAAGGTTACATTATTAGTGCATGGATATGCCAAATGTTTGTCCAAAGGTGACAATATTAAAGAGTTAATGCAAACAGAACTATTTGTATTATTTTATTTCACACTCAATGAGAATCGATAAGGGAATCGATAAGGAATCGTATCGATAAGCAGAATCGTTAATGGAATCGGAATTGCTAATTTCTTAACAATTCCCATCCCTAGTCACGAACTGGCGACCTTCTTGCTGCGAGGCAACGGTGCTAACCACCGCGACACCTTGCAGCCCTGAACAATAATGGAAAGAACCAAAATACATGATTGGTTTTTTTTTGCTTTTTTTCCCGTTTGTGACAAAGATGTATGTGTTTCAAAGATTCCTTCATAGAACATTCTGAGTTGTAGGGGTTACTGCATACTCAAGACTGCCATAATATACGTGGTACTTACAAGTGTGTGGAACAGACATTTGCTGCCATGTGATTTCTAATAATATCTTACAATTCGGCAGTCCCAGCATTTGTTTTGTCAGAGAATCAAAATTCAATTCAATTCAATTCAATTTTATTTGTATAGCGCATATTTACAACAACAAGTCATCTCATAGCGCTTCACAAAGGCAGAGACAGAAACACCCAACAATCCAAACATTTGGATTCCCTATAAGCTTTAGCAGTCCACAAGCAGTCCGCAACAGTGGGAAGGAACCGAAAACCCCCGCAGGGGAAAAAAAACCTCCGACAGAACCAGGCTCTGGGAGGGACGGCCATCTGCCTCGACCGGTTGGGTGAGAGTGGGATGAATTATACAATGTAGTTTACAGTTAAACAAGTTATTAGAATTTATTGTCCTTTTGTAGCAGGAGGCATCATGGTGGGGGCAGCAGGATGCAGAAGGTGAGGCCAGCGGCTGTAATTCAGGAGCTCCAGATCCAGAGACATCCACAGAGAGAGCAGACGCAGGAGAACCTTGGGGGGAGTCACAGAGTTAGTCATATGCAATGGTGATAGGCAACTATATAAACATATACATACATACACACACATATGTATATATATATATAAAGAGGAGAGGAGAGAAGTCCAGTGCATCATGGGAATCCCCCAGCAGTCTAAACCTATAGCAGCATCACTAAGGGACAACTCAGATGACTCCGAGCAGCCCTAACTATGAGCTTTATCAAAAAGGAACGTTTTTAACCTAATCTTAAAGGTAGAGAAAAGTGCCTAGACAGACCACAAGTTTATTTTGGTCATGAAATTCTTACTTACTACTGTCGGACATTCTAACATACACTGTTCTTATGTCACTTCAAACTCAGTTTCACAATCACCACCAGAATTTACAAGCGTCAGAATGCACTAACGTCAGAATATTAACGTCAGAATACTAACGTCAGAATACTAACGTCAGAATACTAACGTCAGAATACTAACGTCAGAACATTTTTTCATGATCGTCTTTGTGGGAAAAAGGAATGAAACCGAACAGACCACAAAAACATATTGGAACAATTGGCCGAGCGGTGTCATAGAAGTCAGTGAATCAGCTGTTACACCCATAGCCTGAAAGCACGTTTGCCAACTCTCATGTGAGAGAATTGGCAAACCTGTTTTCTTTCTCTGGCTCTGTATCGTTTTCTCACGCTGCCCAAAAAATATCACAACAAATAAGAAAAAAGAAATAATGAAAATAATATATAGTTATTTTCCTGAAAACTGGAATATCCTAAATCCAATTGAAGGATGGACCCAGAGTGGATTTCAGAAACAGAATGTAATTACATTCTAAATTGGTGAGATAATGCATTTACATCATTCAGTATATATACACTGATTTGTATTTTGCACTTAATTTGTTTGCCCATTAAAGTGATAAAGTATATGGAGTAGACATGAGGCTACTTTTTAAGTTTTTCAGTAAAGATAGTAAAACAAAAAGGATTTTGTCTCCATGAAAATAATCTTCCAAATAGCCGAAATATCTAACCAAAATAATATATATTCATTTTAAATATATATGTCACTGTGTTTTAGTTACAAAGACATCATTATGTTTGTCCAGAAATTAAGACATCTTAACATTGCGTTTTTTGTGTATTACTTTGTTTGCATTTACTTGTTACGCGTCAGATGAGGTGTCTGACTGTATACACACACACACACGGATAAAAAGATATTTGTATTGTTTTTTTATTATGCTGTTTTCCATCTCTTTAAAAACAAGGATAACTGGTTGCTGTGATACCATAAACACATCTGCAAATGCACCCCTTCAAAAACACTGATGATGAGGATGACTGATGATGATAGTTATTATTGTTGTTGTTGTTGTTATTACTCATAATAATAATAATAATAATAATAATAATAATAATAATAATAATAATAATAATAATAATGTCATTAATAGGGCTGCAAGGTGGCGCAGTTGGTAGCACTGTTGCCTCGCAGCAAGAAGGTTGCCGGTTCGCGTCCTGGTGGGGGCACCGGAATCTTTCTGCGTGGAGTTTGCATGTTCTCCCCGTGCAGCGTGGGTTCTCTCCGGGTTCTCCGGCTTCCTCCCACACAGTCCAAAAACATATTGAGGTTAATTGGTGATTCTAAATTGTCCGTAGGTGTGAATGTGAGTGTGCTTGGTTGTCTGTCTCTAAGTGTGGCCCTGTGATGGACTGGCGACCTGTCCAGGGTGTCCCCTGCCTTCGCCCTAAGTCGACTGGGATAGGCTCCAGCCCCCCCGCGACCCTAATGAGGATTAAGCGGTGTATAGAAAAATGGATGTCATTAATAATAACTAGAGTAAGAGTTAATATAAGATATGAAAAAAGGCAAGTTTTTTCTTTAAAAGTACATCAAGAAATATAAATATAATAAATTAACTATCAAAATGCTAAAAAATTTAGTTTTTTACACAGGTATTGATGATAATGTACTCTTTACTGCTGTGTCATTTTCCTATGCTGTCACTGGCACTAGATGTTTAGATGTCAGGCAGCTGTGGCTCAGGTGGTGGAGTGGTTGTCTTCTAATCACAAGGTTGATGGTATGCAAGACACTGAACCTGAAGTTGCTCCCAAGCGCCTTGCATGGCAGCTCTTCCACCATTGGTGTGTGAATGTGTGTGTGTGAACGGGTGAATGAGAAACATTTTAAAGCGTAAGATGCTTTCAGTACCACTAAGGTAGAAAAGCGTTATATAAGTGCAGACCATCTACCATGTGTGGATTCTGCATTTTGGTTTTGTTTTTTGTCAATGTATTGTGTGATGCTATTTTTAAATCTTAGGCTTACCCGATTAGTCACCTCAAGGAAAGAGGAATGTAGAAGGGCACCACCATTCACTTTATCTAACAAAACAAGCTATTGTGTTTTTTAATTATGTCTGACTGGAAGATAAAAAAAAGGTGTGACCGATACATTCTTCAAGTTTTACTCACGAATTCAAAAGAACTAATAATCTGTTTGTACTCTCTGGCATGAAGAATTGCAATGTTTATAATACGTCCTAAAACTATCTCACGATTAGAATGCAAGGCATGCTGAATATGTCCTGACCAAGATCATCTCTTACCTAAAAGAAGATCATCTCTTACGTAAAAGCATAATAAAGAGGCATTTTCTACTAAATTTGTGGGCAATACTAATTTCAGTATTTGGCCACAATCAGCAATATGACGTGCTTCTTCAGTGGTGTCTCACCTGAGCATACAGTCTGATAATTTGAGGCATCAAATGAGTCCTACAGTGCCTTTGTCTGTAGACATTTGTAGACAATGTTGGTCTTCTCTAATATCTATGACTACAATTTAATCTGACAATTCAATTTCCAATGCAGGCAGGAACAGTTTGCTTACAGAAGGGTTGGCAGGTTGGAAGAAAAGCAAGCAGGTTACAGAAACGAACAGTAATCAGATCCCAGGAATAAGTACAAGCACCCTTATAAAGTATGTCTTGTTGCATTCAGTATGCATACAATCAGGACATACAACTTTGTCATAATAATGTGCCTTGAGCTTTGACTGTCTTGCTGATGTATCAGTAACACTCTGCAGTGTGAAATAAACTGTCATCCATCTGTGCACACTTGTTCAAACTTGTTTATGAGTCACTGTTATGTATTTGATGTAATCTTTTGCAGAGGACTGTGGGTCAGAATGGCCATAAATGCATGCTGGCTAATTTGTGGGTTAAAACCTTTTGTGCACAAGAGAAGAAAGCAGCTCAAGTCTTCAATTTAAAACCGCAAGCAGCAACAAGCCAATTTCAGGCTTGAAAAAACCTGGCAAAACTGCTATGTACAGTGCCTAACACATTTATGAGATCACCACCCAATGCAAAGTTTATGCCACAGCTGACCTGAATTGACAGCACTGGTAATTACAACATCAGTTTTTAATGTTTCTGTCATGGTTAATACACCACTATAGAGAAGTTCTTTAATCAAATTATAATAACATATTTCTTGATGAAGATGTCAAATTACAGTTATTTACTTGCCTTTCTGAACAGAAAAGTTAGTTTAAGTTGTCAAATGTTATGCTTGATTAATTTCTGACTTCTCAGAGAAACCCAGTGAGCTTGCTGAAATTTGGGTATAAAAATTCAATTCAATTTGAAATTCCTCATTCCTGTCCAAAATGGTAAAACATCAAGAGTTCACTGAAGGTACTCTGGATAGACAAGTCCAAGTTTGAACTCTTTGGTCAGCATCATTGTGTTTATGTCTGCAGATAGGCTGAAGAATGTTTTGATGCCAGATGCATTGCATCCACAGTGTGGAACTAAGGGGGCATTGTTGTAGCAAAACTATTTGTCAATGTGAATGGAGAGTTGTCTGTCCGTATCTCAATCTGTGTGTCCGAAATTAGATTTGTCAATGTGTAAAAGAAGTTGTCAATGCGAACCAGAATTTGTCTGTCTGTAATTAGGTATTCAAATGTGTAAAAAATCTGCTCATCTGTCTTAAAATTTGTACATGTAGTAAGAGTTGTCAATACATACAAAGAGTTGTCAATCGTACAAAGAGTTGTCAATCGTACAAAGGTATTAGAAGTTGAAAAATCTACATATTCAAATACAAATGCTGAAAATACAGACAAATCACCAGTTACCAGTCCAGCGACTTTACCATTGGCTGTCTTTGTACACATGACTTTTGCTACACTTCTGCCGTGAGAGAATCTGAAACTTAAAGTATCTGAAAATCAGGGTTCTTGTGTCCTGAGCGCACCATCAGAACCACCCTCCCCAACCTGCAGGACATTTACACCATGTGATGCATTTTACAGGCCAGTAAGATTGTGAGTGAGCCCACCCCAGCCATAGACTGTTCTCTCTGTTGTGTTACCGTTGCCTGAACGCAAACATAGAGCTGTCTGCCTGCTAAATTTGAAACAACAGACTCAATAGACAATCAAACCGGTTACTTTGCACTTTTCACCTTGTATATATACATGTACATAATCCTATCCTACTGTTATTTGTTATTGTTTGCTGTATTCCCTTTTTGCACTGTTTGGAAATTTGACTTATTTATTTCTACTATTTCTATCTCTCTCTCTCTCCATATTAATATATGCATACATTAATATAGATATAGTTATTTCTTGTGTGTTTTATTCCTTATTCTTATTTATTATCTTCTTGTTATTGTTTTGGTGTGGAACAGGTGCACAACGCATTTCACTGTATGCCATGTATAACTGTGTTTGTGACCAAAAAAAGACATTGAAACCTTGAAACCTAAAGGGCTTTTTTTGTAGAAAATACTAAGCTGGACACACATGTCAGGTTATGCGTCAGTTGGACTTATTGCGTGAGGGGCATGGCCCTTCCAAACTGTATTTCTAAAATAATGTATTGGGGTCATGTTTCCTCATTTTCATTTATTGGACTATGAACCCTGAACATGTTTCTAACTGATTTCCAGCTCACCCTTATTTGAGCCCTGGTGCAAAAGACTAATGATAATAAACACACCTGCAATCTTTTCACAATCAACAGGAGGAAGCGTCTCTGTTGGTCAAAACTTAACTAATTCACCGTCATCTGACAAAAAAAAAAACACCACTCCAAGGAATGGCTTTTGATACATTTTGACAAACAAATTCAACTAATATTATGTGTTCTGACTGTATTGCTGAGGTGTATGTTGACCCATAATAGGCTTATTGGATAGTGTAGCTAGCGTTTCGTTACTTGCCACCATTTGTAGCATCTCTACAGTGCTTTTCTAGTTTTCTTGTTTATTTGCTAAGTTACATATGTAGCTCATTGCATACAACAATATGTGCGATAATAAACAGTAGGCTAACAATATGCCTTTGGGCACTTTTAAGAACTCCTTTTATGCAACACAGAGTTCTGCTGCCAAGCCTTAGGACCTGTCATTTGAGTTATCTAGGTACAGAGATACTGTGCTGACATGACCTTCTCATGATGTGCTTAGCTTGTCAGCATGAATACACCTTATTAAATACCAAACAGACCTAACAAAAGAGCTACTGGAAATAACAAAGCTTCAGACATTCAGTGTCTTAGCTGAGTCAGTGTGAGCATGTCTCATTATACAGTACAGTCACGCCTTAAGGATGAATAAACCAACACCTCTCCACAACTCTCCATATAATTAAATGCCGCCATTGTACTTCATAAAATGTTGTGTCCATTGTCATTATGCCTTTCATTTAGAGTCTGCATTACAAAGCATATAGAATACTTTTTAAAATTAAATACTCGGTTACAATAATGAAAAAAGTTCTTTTCAGTCAACTTTTATCACAGATTGGGCAATTATGACCAGCTGTACCACAAAAATAAAAATATTGCTAGATAGCCTAATCCAAGTAGAGAAGAGTTCATTCAGAAAATGAAACTAGGAAAAATGTTGTTTTTTTTTAAAAAATACAGGCGTATAAAATTATTTTCAGTCACTTTAGACATCACATATTCAGTCCTACTACTTTTTGGCAGGGAAGGTTAAAATTCCTATATAATTATAATAATAGTCCTAAACAGTTACTATAAATATACATATATTTACACTTTAACTTTTTGCACATAGTCCAGGTTGCGATTTTGGTCTTGAAAGGCTACTTTATTCCCAACACAAAATAAGACAATCAATTCTGATCCTATCAAAGAGTTTGAAGCAATGGTCATGAGAATAAATTAACCATTAAAGTGTTGATCACATAAATACGTCAGAGTCTCCTCCTAAGCAAGGTTTATGCCTATCTATCCATCCATTATCTATACACCGCCTCATCCTCACTAGGGTCGCGGGGGGGCTGGAGCCTATTCTAGCCGATTTAGGACAAAGGCAGGGGACACCCTGGACAGGTCGCCAGTCCATCGCAGGGCTACAGAGAGAGAGAGAGAGAGAGATAATCAAATACACTCACATTCACACCTACGGACAATTTAGAATCACTAATTAACCTCAGCATATTTTTGGACGGGCTGCAAGGTGGCGCAGTTGGTTGGTGATTCTCGCAGCAAGAAGGTTGCCAGTTCGCGTCCTGGTGGGGGCACCGGAATCTTTCTGCGTGGAGTTTGTGTGTTCTCCCCGTGCAGCGTGGGTTCCTCCCACAAGGTCCAAAAACATGCTGAGGTTAATTGGTGATTCTAAATTGTCCATAGGTGTGAATGTGAGTGTGCATGGTTGCAAGTGTGGCCCTGCGATGGACTGGTGACCTGCCCAGGGTGTCCCCTGCCTTCGCCCTAAGTCGGCTGGGTTAGGCTCCAGCCCCCCCGCGACCCTAGAGATAGATAATGGAAGGGTGTTTTTGGACTGTGGGAGGAAGCCGGAAAACCCGGAGAGAACCCACACTGCAAAGGGAGAACATGCATGTGCTGAAAGATCCCAGTCATCCTAGCCAGGATGTGAACTGGGGATCTTCTAGCTCTGAGGTAATGGTGCTAATCACTGAACCACTGCGCAGTCCACAAAGTTACAACATAAGTCAGTGATTCTGATAGAGTTTAGGCCAGCAGAGAAGGCCTTGCTGGTCTTGATGGCACACCACTGCCTCAGACAATAAATGTGCCTCCATACTTATCCTGCTGGACCTCAGTGCTGCATTTGATACATCTAATCAGAACATTTAATTACCGACACTGGAGTATGTCATTGGCATTAAAGGAATCACACTACGTTGGTGTAAATGTTATTTAACAGATAGATTCCAGTTTGTTCATGCCATTGATGATTTTTCCATACATACAAGAATTAGTTTTGCAGGCTTTTGTGCAAGGACCATTGCTTTTCAGCCTGTATATGCTCTCCAGAGGCATATTGGGACATGCTGTATAAACTTTCAATGCTATTCAGATGACACACAGCTATATTTATCTATGATGTCAAGTGAAGCAAATCAGCTGCTCAAACTCCACACATGTTGTACAGACAAACATTTTCATAGTATTTAATCCTAAACGTTTCAAAAACAGACTACATAACCATTATAGCTACTCTGGATGGCACTGTCTTGGCCTTCAGTGCTACTGTGATGTACCTTGGAGTTGTTTTTGACCAGGATAAGTTCTTAACTAACACATAATGCAAATCTCTCTTTAACCTGCACAGCATTGTCAAAACTAGAAACATCCTGTCTCAGAATGATGCTGAAAAACTAGTCCATGCATTTGTTACTTGTAGGCTGGAAGAATTCCATATATTCAATGTCACAACATCTCTAAAAAAAAAAAAAAAACAAAACTCCAGTTAATCCAAAATGGTTTAGCAGAGTACTGACAGGAACCAGCATAGGAAATCATGTTCCCACCATGTTAGCCTCACTTCATTGACTCTCTATAACATACAGAATAAAATGTAAAACCTTCCCCTAACATACAAATCTCCTAATGACCAAGCTACATTATATCTTGTTATTCCGCAGTATTACCCCTGTACAGGGCTACTGGTCCAGCCCTCTGTTTCTAGGATTAAGTTCTATCTGCCTATAGGCCCTTGACCTACTAGGATTCTGCAGAACTGCTTAAGCTGGTGTCGAGGAAACTTGCCTAGCTTCTAAGTGCCTTAATCCAGGCGTCTACCCCGCTTCCTCTAATAATTGGCTCAACTAAGTAGCCTCAGTAGCCAAATCACTCTTCGAGACATGCCTGTTAGTGGCAGTTTTCCCTCTTAAATGGGATGAGCACTTGGTAAGTTGGTAGGTTAGATTTAGAGCTTTGGCACAACTAACCTCAGGGATCTGTTTAAAAATACCATTTCACTTGTGACTTGTTCTTAATGGTTGTTAAGAACCACTAAAAGATCTTATGCACACAATTGCCTAACTTTTTACTACCATCAGATACTGTAAATGACCTAATAACATTTCAAACCAGTCAGACTTGAAATATAGAATTAGATATTTATTGCAAATCTTTAGCAGGGGCAAAGCAACAGCTCTTGATTATTCATTCAAAACTATTTCACCGTATGATTAAACCAATTGATTAAAGTAATCTTTTTAGTACATACATAATTCAAATATTTTTCTGAAGGTGTCTAGGATTTTCCAACCAATCCAAGACATTTTTGCAATGCCGAATCCAAAAACAACATCTGTCCTTCTGTATCAGGTCAGGTTTTTATGCCAGCTCGATTTTAAAACAGGGCTGCAAGGTGGCGCAGTTGGTAGCACTGTTGCCTCGCAGCAAGAAGGTTGCCAGTTCACGTCCCGGTGGGGCCACCGGAATCTTTCTGCGTGGAGTTTGCATGTTCTCCTCGTGCAGCGTGGGTTCTCTCCGGGTTCTCCGGCTTCCTCCCACACAGTCCAAAAACATATTGAGGTTAATTGGTGATTCTAAATTGTCCGTAGGTGTGAATGTGAGTGTGCTTGGTTGTCTGTCTCTAAGTGTGGCCCTGCGATGGACTGGCAACCTGTCCAGGGTGTCCCCTGCCTTCGCCCTAAGTCGGCTGGGATAGGCTCCAGCCCCCCCGCGACCCTAGTGAGGATTAAGCGGTGTATAGATAATGGATGGATTTTAAAACATTGATTTTGCCATATGACCAATCTGTCATATGAGGACACTCACTTCATTTGCTCTTTAATATAAACTTCTTCACCTTCATTCATATACTTTTAAATCAAGATTACAAAAATCATCTTAGCTCCATCACACGGTTCGAATCATTGGTTTGGATCCCACAATACATTTTAAGAAGCACTATTTCAAATTTACTCACTCAATCATCATGGTTACAGCACAGCATTTCTGATCATAGAGTCTTTTATATTGCTCACTCAGAGCCAGTGTTCTTTGTTAGTGGCTGCTTCTGGGATCTCAAACCTTGACTCCACTTGACAATCTTCAATACCTTATTGTGTCATATTATCCCAATGAACAAATGAGGTGCAGTCTTACTTCTGGTTCCAAAAGCAGAATGTGAGGCAGAGCCTTCAGTTACCAAGCTTCTCTCCTGTGGAACCAGCTTCTGGTTGTAGTTTGGAAGCCAGAGACTCTTTCTACTTTTAAGATTAAGCTTAACATGTTTATTTTTGACTAGTTATCCTGCAATAGGACTACATTGTTAGGAGACTTGCCATGATGCACTGACCATCTCTTCTCTCCCCTGCTCTTTATTCTCCCTCTACATCTGTACATTCTATCTCCCAGAGTTTGTGTTTATCCTCTATGCAGCATTTCTGGCTGTGGAGCTACATGGTTTTGATCTACAGTTACTGGCTTCATTGAATTCCATTGTTTTTTATGGTTCCCTCATACCTTGTTTGACTGTTTTCTGTCTGCTATCCTGTTATCCTGTTCTCTCTCTCCTTAACCCTAACCCAAACTGTCTACATGCTTAAAGGAAACCCCAAGGAAATCTCGCCTCCACCACCTTCAAACGTGACCCTGAGGACCCCTCAGCTGTGGCTCTGAAGGAGCCCTGGGAGGAGAAGGTCTGGCGGATCAGAGAAGGTTCTCCTTATGGTCACTTTCCAAACCGGAGGCTTCTGTCAGTTATTGTTAAATGTGGTGAAATTTTGGATTTGTGGGCTTGTAAGCTTTTTACCCACCTATGTGAAGTAACACAAGATGGTATATGTCAAAAACTGACCCTATAGAAATATAATTTAATTGTACTGAATTGATACAACCGTGTCATGAAAAGAAAGTAGAAAAAAATCAGTGGTTTTTCAGAATCATAAATCAGGCAAACTGGGGCATAGACTGTGATGTAACATTGATGGTTGTCTTTAATCTGCTCCTGCCAGTGTACAGAAATGACATGTTTAAATATATAAAACAGCACAATGTGTGAACCATTGGCTTTTAACTTTTTTTTAAAAAACATAAAAATTTAAATCAAAATCACTTCTGAAAAAAGCCACAATACAATAGTCGTAGTAAGCACATGCACTTTATGTGAACATGTAACAGTATATTCAAACATATAGCAATATGTTCTAATAGGATATATTCCAATTCTTTCCACTGAAAAAAATACTGAAACAAAATGTAGAAAGATAGTCCCCATTTGGTAAATATTATATACTGTATACTTATATCACACTAAATCATGGATTGCCTGTAGCTCAGAAAAACTATGAAGAAATCAAACTTAGATGCCTCTTTATGAGTTCAGAAAAAATACACTTTTGCACTGATCCCCCGTGCACATGAAATGAAATGAAAAATACTTTATTTATTTCATATACATATACATACATAGGGCTGCTGCTATAGCTCACCTGGTTGAGCTGGCATCCTATGTGTAGGGCTACAGGCCCAATGTGGAGGTCATGAGTTCAAATCCCGCTCACTACCATTTCCCAAATGTCCTTCTCCCATTCTTTTCCAACCTGTCCAGGGTGTCCCCTGCCTTCGCCCTAAGTCGGCTGGGATAGGCTCCAGCCCCCCCGCGACCCTAATGAGGATTAAGCGGTGTATAGAAGATGGACATATACATACATACATGTATATATGCTCTCTCCCTCCTCCTTTGTTAACGTTCGTACCGTTTGCACTTCCTTCTCTCTCGGGTAACTGCCGGCATAGTCTCCCATCGGCTACGTGTTGGTGTAGTGCATCTGTGCGTGTCGCCATCTCTATGTAAACCCACAGAGATTCGTTATATATATATATATATATATATTCAGACTTTCATTATATATATATTCAGACTTTCAGAGTTTCATTCCATATATTCAGA
>NW_007578575.1:330055-331638 GCF_000690725.1 Stegastes partitus
ATATTCAGACTTTTATTCCATATATTCAGACTTTCATTCCATATATTCAGACTTTCATTCAATATATTCAGACTTTTATTCCATATATTCAGACTTTCATTCCATATATTCAGACTTCATTTCACTTCTTTCCTTTCATGTTATTTTACTTTTTGTTTGTTTGTTTACTTGTGTATTGCTGCCACAAAAGGATGCTACAACAATATTTCACTGCTGTAACATTGTCTTTTTAACATTGCTTCCACAGTGACAAGAACTATTCTATTCATTGTTTAAATGTTCTGTATTATCCCTTTGCATGTTAACTCAGATAACCTAAATTACTAGGTTTAATATTTATTGAAAATGTTTGGATTCTATAATCTTGTTGCATTTCTTGCATTTTTTTTTTTTTTTTTGCTGTACCACATGACGTCACAAGAACTCTATGTTTATGTGTTTGTCCTGACTGGCACCAGAAACTAGTTCCACAGGACAAAAGAATGAAGTAGAACATCGTTCTAAGCCAAAAAACTGACAACCTGATGGCTGATTGATTGCATTCTGTCATTTGGCTTTACTTAACACTAGGATGCCACAGTCTTTCTGAAAAATATTTGACGTATATTATTAGAGCTCATTCCATTCAAGTATAAAAAGGCCACAACTGATGTGAGCTAGCACATAAGATAAAAGGCTTGCAGTGTGAACTCAAGTCAACTGAAGACACTGAAATATTTTTAAGACAGCGACAAAAGATTTAAAAAGGGGGAAGTTAATATCTTTTCATCTTGTAACATTTCAATTTGGGTAAGTACAATTATGCACATTTATACATTTATAGACAATATGTATTCTTTGTTTTTGCTTATTGTTTATCTATTAGGCTGTTTATTATACTAATTTATATTATTAACAACGTCCGGTATGACATTGAAAAGTATTCATGTATGACTGTTTCACTATGAATTATAATAGTAGCAAATGCAACAGACCTTTTGCAACATGTTGTATATCCCTGCTTACTGTGTCAGGGCTGACATGGGTTAAAAATGATAAATCTGCTCAACTTATAATAAATAATCAATTGTTTACAAAGAATGCAAAAACTATTTAATGCCCTCATTTCATTGACAGCTATAAATTATTAAGATGACCTTGATCAAGGCTGTCATCATCAATGCCTGGTCCATGTTTTTCTTTCAAGTTAAAAGTTGTGTGTTTGGGAACTACCTAGCCTTCCACACCTAGCACCTTGCTTGTTTTTGCCAGACTAAATATGCTGCACAGGAAGAACTACCCTCACACCAAGCACCATGATAAATATCACCCACATCTGCCACAGTCAGTCTCTCCAAAAAACTTAAAATTGGCAAACAAGGCTTTTACTAAATTTAGCTTTATTAGATACCAAATCTTTTTACCTACAAAGAAATTACCTCAAAGACTCTTAATTCTAACTTTTAAAAATGTTTGCTTAATGTTTGTAAATTGACATTTAATGTTTTCTTCACAGACTATTAATGTATTTTTCAGCCTCACAAAAGTTCAAGTAATTTACCTGCCATCCTAAATAATGACCGAAAACATAAAGATTTTTTTTT
>NW_007578576.1:0-28155 GCF_000690725.1 Stegastes partitus
CTTGTCACGAAGCTGTATAGCATCATGTAAATGTTTTATTCAGAGGTTGCTGCACAGGATAAAGACCCATTAATCCATGACTTCTTGGTTTTTTGTTATGTATTAGGACTACCGAATGTGTTTTATTAAAAAACAAAAAAGAAAAGCATGGGGAAATTCACCGTGTTTTCCTCCTCTGTTACAAACTAACACACAGCTGATGTTTTTAACAGCTTCCTGTCCGACTGTTCTGAAAGTCTCCCCGTCAAGCCAGCCGTTGCGACAGGTTATAGACGGCTTAGACGTACGGTAAGCAAACAGTGTCTTTTTTTTTTTTCTTTTTCTTTTTTGAAGAAACAAAAAAAAAATGTGCAGCCCTTGACGAGTCAACGTTGGAATTGGTTTCACGCATGAATGCAGCCTTTAAGACAAAAGCACCTCAGGAGATAATTACAGTGTCAAGCATACCCTGCCAAGTGCCTGACGATTGCCCAATATTTAGCTTTAATTAAATCAAAGCAGAAATGTAATTTCTCCTGAGTGAACTCTACACAGAGTGGATTCCCAGAAACACACAACATGGCTGACTAATGCATTTCCTTTGTCCCTGTCACATTGCCTTTTGCTTGTTATGCCCCCGAACCCTCCATGTCCTGGAGGTAAACTAACTCACCGCCTCCTCTCAGGAGGCCACCTTTAAAATAAAATAAAAAATTAGAGCGGAGAGGGGTGGGGGGCATCTTGCCGTGACATACCGCAGCTTTCTCGGCTGGTGTGTTTATGTGTGTGGAAAACAGCCGCAAATTAGCCGTAAACAATTGGAAATTGTGTCCGGGAGCGATTCAGCATGATTCTGAGTGGAACAGTGCAGAGGGGCCACACACTGGGATGTGTCTGTTTTTTTCAGTCACATTAATTTGCTTTGTTCAAAGTCTTAAAGCTCCGAACACCTGCTTTGTAATGTATGCTTTAACATATCTGACTAATTTTCTTTTAACTTTCTTAAGTGTGGCTGATTTGTCATTTATGAAGCCAGCACAATGAGCAGACACGCTGAGGTCGGAACAATTAAAGCTTAATAGCTGTAACACTTAACACAAAATAGAATATACATTTTTTATTTATTTTTTTCCCCAGGATTTGAATATGAATACAAACATGAAGTTATATGCACTCATGTCAGATGGAGACTGAGGGATAAATCCTGAAGTAGCAGCTCAGTCTGATGTGGTAAAGTTATGATACACGCCACTGATTTGTGTTTTCATGATGTGCTCATGTTGTGCAAGCAGGCAGGTTGAAGCTTGAGAATTTTTATTCATACAAAAAAAAAAAAACTTCTTTTTTTTTCCACTAATGAGTGCATGCAAGTGTATGTGTTTCTCTCTTGCAGACCAGGGAATTAAAAACAGCCTCTTTCTATTTGGACTGCAGTACAGAGCCCGAGGATGGCAAAAGGTCAACACGAAATTAATATGGGCATTAATATTCCTAATGCAAACTCGCAGTGTTGTGTGTCAAAGTTTTGACTGAGCCCTGCACAAAGTTTAATAAGACCTCTCTGTGTGTGATCTGCACTCAGCACTTGGCAAAGTTCAACACATGAGCACAAGTAAAGCGCACACACACACACACACACACACACACACACAGGAGCGTACAAACAGTGACGCACGCACGCACATTGTGAAATTGTAAAGTGTGCCGTATACGTGGATATTATGAGTCTTTGAAACCACTGATCAGCACAGAGTGCAGCGGTGCAGAGGGGGCTGTGGGGTCTAATTGATTGTAAAACAGTTTAAAAAGTGCCTGAAGTGCAAAAAGACTGAAAGGTTGTGTCGAGTGCTAAGGGATGTAATTACTGTTATGATGTGAGGAAGGATTTGACTCTACAAATTCCTTTAAACTGTCGAACGCTGTATGTAAACATTGTGGCACCGCGCTGCTGAAAATACCAAAAGCAAAGAGTCAAGTAGAGGGAAAGTGTTACTGCATAAAACGCTAATTTCTCCTGTTGCGTGTGCAGTGTGCGGCGCGGGTTGCCGGATCTGACTCACAAGAAACTGCATACAATAAAAGACAGCAAAAAATAGGTAATTCTGAGAGAAATCTAATTGTTCTATGGCTGAAAAGAAAAGCATTTTTTTTTCATCAGTTAACTTGAACTAATACGGGAGGCTTAAGTATTCCCATCTGTTGTTCTCTACCTGGTGTTATTTATGTGGGGCCTTGTTTAGGAATGCACAACTGCACATGTGCCTAATTAATCTAACCGACAATTAGATATTGTTTCAATTTGCAGCTGAGTGCAATTAGCGCATGGCGGTCTGCATATGCCAGCGAACGGGGCAGATTAGGCAGAGATGCTTGTTAAAATCTCTTACCTGAGGCCACGTGTGCAGAACTCTTCCTAATGACCGTTTAAATGTTGTTGATGGAGAAATAATCCATTTTCTTTTTTTTTTTTTGTTAAGCCGTGCCTTTGGAGTTTGGAAACGTGGTTAACTCAATAATAAACACTTCATTAGCGTTCTCTGATTACCTGACATGCTTCTCTATGAAACAAAAAAAACAGACCAGGTGTGAGGAAACAATCTAAATCAAATATCTTTTCATTTGAAGATCATTACCGTCAGAATAAACTTGAAGTGTGAAGTCTCGTCTAGTACAACTGTTTCAGACTCTCGTGACTTTCTGTGAACAAAAAAAAAAAAAAAGGCACACCATTATTTTATCCTCACAAAGAGGATTCTCCCATCGACCTGTGACACATGTTGGAAGCTCCATTTATGAGGCCTCGAGAACGGATGGAGGAAAAAGTAAAGCAGGAGAAGAGAGAAATGGGAAGAACTAAGCAGCGAAGCCTCACACCCAGTGATCAGGCTTGGCTGGACTGTGTTTTTTTTGCCACAGCAGTTGCCCGGGTGACGCTTCACAGACTGCGCTGACCTTCCACAATTTCCAACCGTCAATCTAAATGGGAGCCCCTTATCTCATCTTCTCCCCCACTCACACCCCCTTTCTTTGTAGATGTGCACATCTTTTTATTCTAAATCCAGTCATTATTGTTCCTCTCCACTGGCCAGCAGGAAAAGCCCTGCTGAAGTTGGAGAGTTAATTGAGCATGTCTCTCTCACTGCTGGCTCTGAGGGCTGTAGCGACTGGCTCCACTGTCTGGCTGCTTGGCTTACTGGCTAGCCTCTTTCTGCTCGACGTATTTGCCTAGATTGCCAATGCAGGGCCTGGCTGAGGATGTCTTGTCTACCGGACTTCACTTGAGCATTCATGTCTCGGCTGCGGCAGCATCCGCTCATTACGGAGCGAGAAGTGTCAGAACCGGAGAGACCAGACGGCTAAGACTCCTCTAATGTAATCTGGACATAGAACTTTTTCCTCCTTAATGATATGATAGCCTGACTTTATTTGAACTGGTGCCTTGTCAGGCCTAACAGCTTGAAGTTAGAGGACCACGGAGCTCCCCGCATTGCAGGATGGAAGACAGAACTTGTTCTAAACTGCTTTACTATGCAAGTCTTTTGTGCTTTCATGATGTAAAATTCACATCACCTAAGCGCAGACCATCTTAGAAGTGGTACAATGTTACCTAGGCAACAATTAAACACACACCGAACAGACTGATATATCTCAGAAAGATTTAAAGCATAATCTGAAATGTTTCTCGCTCCTTGGGGGAACTAAAGGTGAAGTCAGTTATCTGCCATTATTTGGTTTAAAACATTCCCAGCAGTATCCAACATCTCTGCCTATTTGATTCACTTTGAGCATGTCTCTCTCCTGGATGCATTCATCCTCCCTAAACTCCTGAGTTGGAGTGGTTCGCCTCAGGCAGAGGAAGCAATAATGTGAACCCTGGAGAGCTATTCAGAGTGAAGAGGAGAGTGGAGAGGAGCCTCCTCCACTGTTCTCCTCCAGCGGGCCGTTTGGGAGGCTAAACGGCGCCGATATCCCTTATTAAACCATCTGGCTGATGCTAATTAGATTATCAGAGATAAAGAGAAGGAGTTTTCTTTGTACATTTTAATGAGATAATGTGTCAGGCAATTGCGAGGAGAAGCGTTATTTTCCGAGTGCAAAGACTTTTCAGGTGAAAGTGTACAAGAACGAACAGATGCAGAGGAATGATTAATAGTGCTTATCTGGAAACATCTTGCCTGCATAAGGGGAAATACAGATTAGGAGAGTAAAAGTATATGTCTTTTTTGTGACTTCCTTATTATATAAACATTAAAAAAAAAAAAGTGCCTCCCCTGAAATTTTGCTCAATTAGAAAACTCCACTTTGTATTGTTCTGCTGCATCCAATCAAGTCACATTTTTGGGGGGTAAATCTTCACTGCGTTGCAGATTTAGAGCACACAGCGGTTCCAGGCCATACAAGCAGATAGATTTCCAGGCTAAAGATAGTCTTGGAAGCTCTTGCCTCTAATGAGAATGAGGAGGGGGACTATTGATTAGGCTTGTCACCAGAGAAGAACATAAAAGTACACATTCAATAAGGGACTTCATACCCCGTTCGGCTAGTGTAAAGGTTAAGCGCTGGAGAATATCGCAAAGATCAATAATTGTCTGCAACTTCACGTATGGTCCACCATCACCCTACCGCTGCTCAGCCTTCATAACGCCAGCCCAAGTCACATAAGAAATGCCACAGGAGGCTTATGGGACTTGGTAGCTTCTGTTTGACAGACCTAGTTAAAACAAACACAAATTTTTTTTTTTTTGCAAGCCGCGGTCCCCTCACTGTATACAATTAACGCTCAGAGGAGCCGGAATGAAGATGATGTCGTTGCGCGCCATCAACACATTGTAACAGGAGAAATTGGAGCTTATTAAGATTTAATAGGCTACGTATATAGCTGCTGCGTATCCTCCTCTTACAATAAATAACAAACTCAATTTCCCCATGGCAGTGGAAAGAGAGAGGCTCCTTAAGCAAGACAAATGAAGGGTTTGCAGCACCGGGTAACAACATTAGCTGGCTAATTAAACAACAATGGAGGATGCCACTGACTCCCGCTATAATTATGCAATGTGGTTTAATGAAAAAGGGTAACTGCGCAGAAGAAATAGAACCTCGGAGTGTCGCTGTGCCAGCCGGGGGACGGCTCCCAACAAACAATTCCTCCTATTTGTCTGCCTCTTATCAAGGCCAAGTGATATGTATTTCTGCAACTGCATTGTCTCTCCCTAATGGTAACTCTATCCAGTTCACAGATGAATGCACAATCAAATGGAGAGAGCAGCGGTATTATGTGGTCCATAGTGTCGCCGGGAGTGTTCACAGCTAAACCGAGGAGAGAAATGCACATCTAGAAGTTCTCGAAAGTGTTGTTGAGCGATCAAGGTCGGCGTCGAGTGAGACATTTTGCAGTAGATACTGTACGCGCCGCTTTCTTTTGTGATTTTTTCTAGGCTGTATGGAAAAAAAATAAAACAAAGAACAAAAAGGAACAGGCTGTTAGTCATTACAACCTACCTCTGATACGTTGCTAAAGAAGGTTATTCGACGTGAAGCGCAACTGCAAGCGTATCTGATTTGACTCAGTTTTGTAGTGCAGGGATGAAGAAGAGAGTTTGCTCTAAGCAGTGGCCTCTCCTGCTTCCTCTCAAAATGCAATTAATTGTGGTTCCCTGCTGTGAGGTGTGCACGCGTATTCCATGTGGACGTATCTTCATGCAGACACTTAAATATTCTATTAATTGATAATGTAAATACCCTTTGGGTGTAGCGGATCTCTGACAGAGATTCTGGCTGGAAAAATTCTGTGGCGGTTAATAAGTGACAGCAGAAACACAGTCAGACCCCTAAAACAACACCTGCTTTGCTCCGCTCTCCCAAACCTCTGCGACCTCCAGAAACGCGGTCGTGAACTTATTTTGGATCGACTGTTTTCTACATTGCGGGCCCGGCGCCCATTAGACAGGCTTGTGAATGTGTTTTTTTTACTGGGATAGCAGTTGCACTACCAACTCTGTGCTCACTATGAAGCCCTTTTCCCAATAAAAAGCCGTCGGAATGTTGGGAATGAGACACAGGTGGGTACAGCGTATTGAGGTCAGATATAAAAAGCGATTTCAGGGGGTCAGCTTTAGTTAGCGGGGCTGACCATGTGCTATCTGCTCGCTGGTCCACACATGCATCATCTATGGTTGGGGGGTAAAAAAAGAAGCAACTTGTAGTGATTTTATTGTTATAAATGATGCTATGACTGCTATAATATGTCACCGCAACGCTGAGGAAGTCACAGTTTGATTTACTCCTGTGTTTATCACCGCTCTCACAAATGCATCATCACTTTGTGTCAGCATTTCTGAGGAATGGCTACAACTGTTTGCATTTTATTAGAAGATCAATTTGCCGACTGAGGCAGCGAAGATTGAACTCACTACATAAAAAATTAGGCAAAGAATAAAAAAAAAATCTGTGCGTGTAGACATGCAAAATGAAATGCAGCCCTGTTCAAAGACAACCTCAATATACGGAACATTTTACGACCAACTTTTGACCTCCGAGCTACAAAAGAAATCACCTTAATTACATTGACAAATGTCTCTCGCATGCAGACTCCTTCTATAACTTTTTCTCAGATCCTGCTTGCGTTCATTCCCTTTGTAAAACTTGGTGATTCTATGTCAAAATTGCCCCCAAATGGGAGTTCAGTTAGTGCATAAACATATGAAGGAATAAAAGGAAGATACTCTATGAAGACATCACCGGCGTCTCCAAGGCCAGGGCTGTGTTTTTTGCATTTAAAAACATTACACCGTCTAACAAGGGAATAATACAGCAGGTATTTGCGTTTTAGGTGAATCACATGCTTAAAAAGCAGAATGAAAAGCAGAAATATTCAACTCATGTCCGTGACGAGTACAGTAAGACGCTTCCTGTGCTCTAAAAGCGCTCGCTAAACGGAGCCAGCGTGCTGCATGTGGCGCCCGCCGAGGCAGCCTGTTATTTATTCACAACAAGCTGTTGCCGAGGCAGGGTTTGAAAAACAACTATAATGATCAATTATACAATTCTTTGATTGTACATATTGTATAAGTGTTAATTATTCACTAAACGCAGTGACATAAAAGTCCATTAGTGATGCTCGGTCACAAAACAAGTAATTACACCCAACATAAGTCTGATCTCAGGAATTATGCTTCATTGGCGTGGTGTTTAAAAAATGCATGATACAAAATATTTATCTTTATTTTTCAAAGGCTTGGGATGCAAATCTCTGATGGTGAGCTCTAAATGGATGTGTCTTTTCAAAAATGTATGCACTGCACAAAGCGTTCTCCCAGCATGCAGTTTGAGAGGCTTTTTTCATGAATTTGTTATGAAATGTTGGTTGACAAATACGAAAACATGAATATTGAAAACATTTACAGCATTTTACTTTATGAGTTGACACATTTAATATGCTGACTAAAAGCCCACAGTTCTAAATTACCGTACGCGAGTGTGCGCGCGGCGTTTGTGTGTGTGTATGCATTATACGTCTGAGGCACTTAAAAATGTATTCTGTGGAGAGAGAGAGAGAAGCTCGCTTAGAAAACATTCTTGTACCTCAAGGCTTCATAAACACACTTGCATTACAAAGATAAGATGCTGCTGTGCATACTGTACAACTTCAAAACATGCACTCATTGCATTCATCAAAATCCCCATGTCTTATTAGAATGGAAGTGCATTAAGCTTTAATACGGACGCCCGAGCAGCCTAAACACAAGTGAACAGCTGAGTCTGCCGCGCAAGCACGCACACGGCGGCGACGCAGACACAAAAGGCAGTCGGGAGATTACCATTTAAATGCTTTAATATAACCACGCGCATTTGATTCTTGAAAATTATAACAAAGCAAATGAAACAGATGTTGAAAGAACACACTGATAAGCAAATTTGCAGTGATCTTTTTTGTGTGTGTGATAGAATGAACCACAGTGCAAGCTGCAGTTTGACTATTTGACAGAAAAAAAAAATCCAGAACAAAAGATGTGAACGGATAGGGTGAGCTCGAGATGACATTTCAGGGAGAGAGGGAGAGAGAGAAAAAAATATATAACAGAAGTATTTTTTTAATAGAGCATATCTACAGTAATTTAGAATTCTCACTCCCCCTCATTCTTTTGCGGGTAACACACCTCACTGCAGGGAATTCCACTTTTTACTTTTGACTCTTTTAATATTCAGTGTTTGACAAAAAAAAAAAAAAGAAAGAAAGACCTCCGCTTTGCTCTGACAATCTACCGGTTTTCTGGTAGATTGTCAGAGAAGAAAACGATAAATAGCACTACAACTAGCGTGATTGAACCTTGTTGTGTGGAGATCAGAGTCCCAAAATCACACCTGACAATTCAAACACCAAAAGTTTACACACACACACACACACACCCTCACACACACACACTTCACGTCTCCCCTGTCTCACTCTCCGGGGTGCTGCTTTATTAATGAGTTCGAAACATAAAAAGTATCCGGAGGACGGGAAGTGTCACTCATCAAAAAAGGCTGTTTTTGAACAGTCTTGGCGCATGTTAAAGAATTATTCTCTTTCATAAGGACAAGAGACAATCAGTGATTGCCAGGGTTTTTTCAGATGACCAGACCATGAATCCTCTTTCTCAGACATGGCATGAATATTGTATGTAAAGTGTGCAAAGTTGGGTTGCCTGTTGGGAGAGAGGGAGGACTGAAGGCTGTAGACATTTGGTGCTGTTCATTATGACTGTTTGCAATGGGAAAGAGTGTGTGATTTGTCAGCGCGCGTGTGTGTCTGCGAGGCTGTGTGCGGCAGAGACAACACCGGAGTGTGATTAATTTCATTGATTAAATGCAATGTTTTGGGTAAATACAGATAGTAAGTCACAAATGAATTGAGCAGATCAATGAAATTGATTTTTTTGTGAATAAACTTTCAGTCCGGCTCAATAAAAGCCGCTTTCTCAAAACTAACCTGCCAAGGCCAGCGAAAACAAACCCAGATATGACAGGTGAGTGAAAGCCTCACCACACACAATCTACATCATAAAATCAACTGGCAATCATTTGGCCCCTTCACCTGCATAAGATGCACACACACACACACACACACACACACACACACACACATACACAAACCGCGGCTTAACCTGAAAAATAAATGCATGCCAGCTCATGCAAAGTGCACAAATATATATGCATATATGTGCATCACAAGCGCACACACAGACGCTGCAATACAAATGCCAAGCAGTGACACACACTCGAGCACACACACACACACACACACACACACACACAGCTCGACTCAGTGTGTGATCTTGCCTATGCCTTCCCGGACTGGAACAAATAATGGGGGGGAAGTCGACTGTGGGATTTTGAAGCTCTCCCTGTCAGTGACACTGTGTCAGCTCTGCATCTCCCTCTACCAAACACACACCTTTGCTCCCCCCTTACTAAAACAGCATAGGGAACAAGACCTTTGAATAATAAATACTCCAAAGTTTTCACACAACTCCGGCCACAGATGCCCACATCCAGCAAACAATGTTGATGTGTAGAGGAGGTGAAGCCGTGGAAGGAGTCTGGATGAATACGAGATACATGTTCAGACACAAAACAGGCTTCTTCTTGGAAGTGAATTGGGCCTGCAGAGCAAGAGAGCCAGTGACCTTAAACTTCAAAATCCCTGTGTACACACAGGCAACTGACATCCCTGCAGAAGGTGATACAACTGCAACATAAGCAAAAAAAAAAGTTTTTCTTGTTAAATTTGAAAAGAAATTGTGGGAAGAGAATATTCCTCAGGAAAGAATAAATGCGGAGAGAAATAAGTGAATCTAAACATTTTTAAGGTGGTATTCATGGAGTAGAACCGAGAATTAATTTAGCGACCTGATGCATGAGGATTTTCCCAACTTTTCAAAGCAACCAGAGAAAGTCTCCAGACAAAGTATCTTGTCATTTTTTCCAATCAAGATTAAGACTCTTGAGAGCTTGACAAAATTTCCCACAGGCGATGAAGCGTCCAGTATTAACTTGACAGCAGACAGAAGGATGATAACAAAGTGGCCCCATCCACGAGCGGCACAAGGTGGCCCCATACTTCACTTCACTTCGGAGGTACAACAGGGGAGGGCGAGGTTCGGCTGATGAACAGGGGGCCATTGTAGTAAGCTGATGTGTCCATCGTCAGCCGATATTTAATCCTCCGGTTCCGCAGCGTGGCCTGAACATGACAGAAAATCATTAGCCACCGTGGGCCGTTAACTGTCACATGAGTGATTGAGTAGGCAGTGAGCCATGGAGTTTTGTGTGGCAGTTAAACGTCTGTCCTGAAGCCGCGGTGGCGGACCATTGAGGTCAATGATGAGGCAGATTTGGCGGACGGCCACTCCCACTCTCTGAGGGATGGTGGTTCCTTGATGTATCGCAACCGAGGGGGGTACAA
Organism: Stegastes partitus; assembly: GCF_000690725.1. NCBI lineage: Eukaryota > Metazoa > Chordata > Actinopteri > Pomacentridae > Stegastes > Stegastes partitus. The sequence continues at coordinate 10,424 of NW_007578576.1, forward strand.
GTACGGGTCAGGCCAGCGTGGTCTACGTCAGCGGTGGAACGTAACACATGACGTCAAACGGTGCACTGAAATAAAGTTTTGAGGCGACTGTACTGTTTCTGCTGCCTTTTCTGCTGCTTTATGCTCCCTCCACCTCAATTCTTTTTGATGACATAAGTCTACCTGACAGCTGTAGCTACATACGATCTTGCAAAGTCAGATTAATATCAGAAATACATCATGAACAAATAAATGATGCATCACTAGATGTTGGGCTAAGACTTGATTTCCAGGAAAAATGTATAAACTACCGGTGTTACAAAGTCTTTAAAACAAGCCCCAACATTTACCATATTATCGTGATGCACACATTCATGCTTCAATCGAGCTAATTCAGTTAAAAAATATTTTGAAATTGGTCAGTCTGAACAATCAGTACTTAAAAATTTGAACGCACAACCTAAAGTTTATGGTTTCTACATGACCAATGTGGACACAACACATGGCTGTGTTTGCACCGCTGCTACACCAACAGTCGCATTTGCTCCTCATATTCAACACACAAAAAAAATACACAGGCTCCCATGAAAGTTTCTCAAAGTTACTGGCAGCAGCTTTGCAGTTTCTGCAGACTGTAGCACCTGGTGACCGCTTCGATGTGGTTAATTCTGCCCTGTGCCACCTGAGCATCAATAGCACAGGGTTTCTGGAGAATTGAGAACTTCCTGTTGTGTTCCTTCAGATGTGGATGACCGAGAATCTCCATGTATGGTCTCTTCTTATGGCGAGCTTTCCTGGCACATGCACATTTGCTGGATTACAAAATACACCTCACATGTACCCTTGCAGACACGCCGACATGCATAAATTGGCTTTTATCCGACCGGAGCATTTGGAACTGTGTTATTGCTACTTTAATTATGCTCCTTATATACGAGACCTTCTTAATTTTCATGTTGAGGCTGACATCGACGCCGCTAAACATGATAAATTCATTACAGAACCTATGCATTTTTGCGAGATATGCATCGGAATGACAGCCGTGCATTTATTAAATCCAAATGAGACGTAAGCGAGCACAACACGCCTGACATTAAACGTATCCAACTGGGCAACAGTATTATCTCAATCTAAAAATACGCCTCCATGGAGGATTTTTCATCTGACATTCAACCTCTCGCCACACACGCATCCCTTCCTCTCCTTTCTATAGCTGAGCCTTGACATCCAGACCTAGCTGGTCTATGTAACCTATACATAAGATTGGTTGTGTTATCCACCAGGGCCGAATCTCCATACTATTCCCCCGTGGCTTCTGTCTACGTTGGAGAAAGTAGGAGACCCTGCTTCACATGCTCCCTCCTTGACAGTGGAAGTGGGGGGCTCTCTGTGGGATAACACAGTCCAGTTTAGCAGGTTGGACCACAGACGCCATTAATATGAGATAATTCTGCCTCCTCTTTTCACCACGCTACATGTTCATTAAAGTCAACGCTGTTAAATGTTTCTTTCCATTTCCTCTTCTTTCTTTTTTTTCTGTCTTTTATTAAAGGAATACATGAAAGAGGGAGGGGTGGGAGAGGAGGGGGGAAAAAAAGGAGGTAGGAAATTGTCAAATTATAAATTAAGCTGCTGCTTCAATTATTTGCTTGGTTTGATAATAACATGTGGTTAATTTTTGAACGAGGTTAATTACAAGAGGGTTAATGATATTCTTATAAAAACCAAGAACTCATCACATTTCCCTGCCTAAATTACACCGGCATATATGAACCAAATATTTTCTTCAATTAATTCGTAATTGTTAATAAATATCTTACAATTCAGGGGGCACGCCGGCTCGGGCCATGTTTTGCAATGACATATTTGAACAGTTTCTCGACACATTCTGTAACAATAATTGCGATAGCTGACTTCTCACCGGAGGTAATCTGACTCTTGCTGTCTTTGGTAGGTGGCCAATTTATTTCATGAAGTGGGCAGATATTGCACTTGCTGCACATGGTGTTATTTAGTATGTGTGTGTGTGAGAGAGAGAGAGAGAGAGAGAGACGGAGGGAACGTAAGGCAGGAGAGAGAGAGAGGAACAAACAGGGGGCAGGTAGGTGTGATCGCTCATTCACACTAGAGCTGCTTGACGTAGAGCCCTACGGGGCATGATTACTAGGCCCTGGGTGATCCTTCAACTCTCCGCCTGACACTTGCTGCCTTGTCCCCTTCCCTCCACACTCTCCTTCGCATCCCACCACTTTCATTCCTCCCTCCCTGCTCATTCATCTCTCTATATCTTCCATCTCTAACTCCTACCCCTGGAAGTTTTTTTTTTTCTTCCTTTTTATGTTGCCACAGTGTTTTATTTACTCCCGTAGCCCGCCGTGTCTGTCTTGATAATGTGTTTCTGCCAGTCTGATAAATAAAGCAGTTTGTCTTTTTACAGTGCCCAGGACACTTACAGTTAATGTCTCTTCATCCGCCTCTGCTATTTATCAGACTTCAGACATGCATTCACTGTGTATGTGAGTCCCTCGCGGCACATTTCAACAAGGCTATTAGATTTCATGTGCTGAGAAATAAGTGGTATCTACATTACAAGCTTCAGGGCTAAACGTTTCTTCTTTTTAATACTAGAATTAGCATTTTTACATTCATATTTTAGGAATTTAGTTGGAGGCTTCCTGCAGAACAACTTACGACTGAGTAAACAGATGGGGCTTTCTTACTTTAAACCTTCTTCGCCGCAGTGGAACAACAAAATGAGGGATCCATCGATGCCGCCTGTGCACTTAATTGTCATTTAACTGTTTTTAAAGATTGCTCCGTGGCTTTGTTTGTCTCAAAAACTATAATAGGCCCAGGATGCAGCCCAACAAGGTGCTAATTTGCTTTCTTCCGCTTCTTCACCACAAGTTCACCCTTTTGTCATCGGTTGAATAAATGTCACCACATGGACTGATAATGATGCAACCGAACAGCTGCACGAAAATCCTTAATTTTGTGTCAGTTTTACAAGATAAGGCCCTTCAGCAAGAGAGCACTGACACTGACAAACTTCTCAAAAGCTCAGTTTGGTTTCCAAATGAATGCTGTTGCACATAACACACAAGCAAGAAAGCAGCTTACTGCAGAATCAGTGCTTTCCTAACCAATGCAGTGTTTACATATGATGATGACTTAACACACGCTTGATACTGAAAGTGAAAGGAAGAGAATACACCATGAAATTACAGCAATAAAGGCAAGTATTTCCAGCTTTTTTCAGCCATGAGATGCAAACCTTTGCCCATGGTGCTCTATTTTAGGTGCACAAATATAAAGAAAAGAATAGAAAATACCTTTTCTATCAAATTAAATGTAGCTTCAGTGCAATGCTCTGTTCACACTAAAGTGAAACAAAGAGAAATGCAGCTTAGTTTTGTTGGGTTTAACTGTGATAACAAAGAGTTGAGTAAATCTAAAATTGTACAGTAGGAACTAAGAAGCAAAGTGATAAAGTGTCATTGGGAATAAGACTAAGATGAGACACAGAGATCGTTGGAGCTTTGGTGGCAAAAAGTTAGACGGTGAGTGAGCGGATAAAATTGCTTGAATTTGAGCTCATAGTCTATGGGTTTAATCTCCTCTTGTTAGATGGACACAAGGGACTTGTGGTGACTCTTTTTTTTTTAGGGGGCTAAAACATTACCATGATGGGCTAGCAGCATCCTTTCATGCTCTATCCAACAGAGTTCATATAGACATGCTTGGCTTAAAACCACCTTGTTAACAAAAAAGAGAGCGAACAAAAAAAAAAAAATTGCACTCTGTAAAAATCCTGACACTTCTGCTGTGTGCGTACTTGAAATTTTCAAACACATGTCTTTTCTTTACCATAATAGATGTCAGTTTCCTCTGATGTAGCTCAAAAAGGGGGAGCAGCACGTAGGGTCTCACTCTTTCTGCATTTGAAGCTATCACTCAATAGCGGATCTGTGTTGTTCGACATCAAACAAAGGAGACATTCGCAGCATCACCTGCAGAGCGCTCCAAAGGGATGAAGCAAAATATCTTCAAATCACTTGTCCAAGACATTTCCCCCTATTAAGACTGCCTCCACACAGGCTTTAAGGCGGAGACAGGCCCTTTAGATAAGCTAACCAAACCCGAGTGTTACAGCTGGGAGATCAGACACACAGTCTGTGTTCTATTACAGAGCTCCCTTACAATGGCATGCCATTAAAAAAAAAGAGGCTCCACGGTTAACTGTGTTAAATGGGTACAATGATCTATTTAGCTGCGAAATCAAACAGCAAATACGATAAACATGACGCAATCGTGCTGTGTTTGATACACAGAGAAGAAGTGATTCACTACATATCATTCATGTCAACATTGTGTATCGTTGTCATTGCGGCTTTCCAACATTTATTTCTGTACAGGTATGGGTTGGTTTACAATAACTGCAAAAGTGTAACCTGAAAACTAAGTGACTCCTTTTGTTTTCTGGTTCTTTGCTCATATTTTTTAAAGGTATTGACATAATGAGGCTTCTGGTCACAAACTCAATTTTTCCTCTACGATCTTTTTGTGTCACGAAGAAAAAAAAAACTGTTTGTGTGTCTGTTGTATCTGTATGAATGTGTGCGCCTCCCAACAGTGAATATGTGGTACCAGCACTTCAGTTCTAGGTGTGTGCGTGTGTGTGCGTGTGTGTGTGTGTGTGTGTGCGTGTGTGTGTGTGTGTGTGTGTTGTAATCTCAGCAGCAGATCATGTTTTCCAGGCCTCAGATGAGGCAAAGCAGCTTTGGCAGCGGGCCGTTTCATCTCAGACACTGGGGCCCAAAACAAAGAGAAAATGATTGATTGGATGATGAATTATTTAGAGGTGGAGAGCTGAGGAACGAACCAGCCACGCTGGAGAGAGAGACGAAGAGCAGGATAGAGAGAGCAAGGAAACAAGTGAGAGAGAGTGAGTTCAGCTTCCCCTTTATCGCTCTCTCTCCTTGTAGAAGATGGGAATTCAAGTAAAAACTTGCCCCTAATTGTACTAATGCATGTCACCGCAAATTTGCCAAAATAAAATATTGATGTGGATGCAGTGACAGGGCTGCAGAGCGCCGAGCGCTGATTGGAGAGGAGAGGTGTTTGCTCAGGGATCTATAGGACGTTTGAACCTACATGTAACTCTACACCAAAGACAGAGGGGGAACAACCTCCTCGGCTCCACGCATCCATCCTTTCGCTGCAATCCGTCCGCATCTCCCTACTTTTAAAGTGAAAAACCACTATCGGCAAATATTTACCTGCAACCTTACTTGTAGATGAGCCAGTGTTATTTGAATGGCAGGATGAAAACAACACACTTCCTTAAATGTCAATGTGTGCGTGTGAACGCGGCTGCAGACCACAATGTGATGCCCGGTTGGACCACAGGGGGCACTGATGTGATATGTGAGAGAGAAACAGACGAGAGTGGAGAGAGAGAGTGTGAGAGACAGAAGAAAAGAGAGAGGGGGAGAAAAGGGAGAGAGACAGGGAGGGAGAGAGAGGAAGAGAGATGCAATGAGGCAAGGCTACAGGGATGAACGCAAAGCGTCTCTCTCCCTTCATTTTTTCAATATCCCCTCCTCATGAAATTTCATTTGGATTGTAAATGTTCAGTAATTTACCATCATAAATGTGTAATGGGCCCCTGAATCCAATGACATTGTGCTGGCTAATCAACTCATTTGAAAATGAATATAGATCTATTAAAGGGAACTCAGCATTTCCCCTTTGTTGAGACTGGCATGCTGTCAAACATGGGAACACTTCCTAAAAGGGGGTTTTCTGGAACGAGGGATCCTCGTTGAGCAACGGGGAAAATAATCTACTCATCAGATGTTTTGATCTTAAATAGAGATGATGATTTGAGATTAAGTGCTTGAGCTAAACTCTGATTTGTTTTGTCATTAGAAAACTGACGTGTAATCGACGTGAGAGAAATGGGGCTCATTTAAAACCTCATTCAAAAAATGGAAGTGGGGACAAGAACTTAATGATGCTTCATTTTCAGCTGGGGAAAATGTGGCAAAATTAAATTCTTGAATTTTAAACTGTTTCCCGGTCCCACGGCGCGGCGCCGCAAATTCCTCCGGAAAACACACAATAACACACACACACACCAGGATTACTCCTTCTTATCTATGAGAGACGAGGCCCGAGGCGCTACCTACAAACACTTAATCAAAAACCAAGTTCAACTCGTGGCACCCGGTGACTCTTAGAAATAGAGAGTGATGGAGGGAGCGTGGAATGCAAATTGTAAATGTCGACGTGTGAGCGCATGTGTGTGTGTACAGTAGAGCCGGTTCCCAAAGCCCGTAAATAATCCTCTGGTAAAAACCAAATAAGTTACAGTGGACGTGAACGAAATTCAGAGATCCGACTGAGCATGACACTTGCGCAACTCGACAAATCGAGTGCTTTTCCAGCGAACACATGAGATCTGAGCTGTTTTCAGAAGCAGATGAATCACAGAGCCACACATAACCATGTTGTCTTTAAGTTTTCGTGGGTCTTTTTCTTGCTTTAAACAATGCACGGCTTGTTTATGTGTCTACTAACCATCCATTTATTATTCTCCTGAACAGGTAGCAGCTTCAATCGATTTTTAGCTATTTCTCCAAAGACGGGTGATGTTTCTTATAATGTACCTTGTGGAGTCTTGACTGTAATTCTAACTAAAATGTCAAAGCTATTCCAAAAAAGCAAACTATTAGACCGATAACATTGATCTCACAAGCATTTTTAACTTTAAAAATTGAAACAAAGACTTAAAAACTAGTGCTGTTGAAGTTGTGGTAAGATGTATGTCACTTTAATGTGATTTAAATAAAACAGTGCTGTAAATGCAGGATCAGTTCTTTTGTTATATTATTCCATACACTTCAGATGGTGGCCATAATGCATCATAATGCCATCTACTGGAAGAACAGGTTCTATTTGACCCGAGCTAGAGCTGCAAATTCAATTCACTTTTGCTTTCAAGTGAATCAGATTGCATTAGAAGTTGTTGTTTTCTAAGGAAGTCCTCTAGAATGGAAAGTTCCATTTCAAAACTCTGTAAAAACCGAAAGTGTCATGCTGGGTTTAGTCATCACAAGAGTACATGCAGCTAACCACGTCACACGCCAACTCAGCACACATCTAACACCCATTAGCCCTGGTAAGATCCGATCATGACGTTAAAGAGCGGATGAATCAACCTGCAGCACATGGTGGCAACAATTGCTAAATGGATAGTCACAATAAGCAGGCCGAGTCATTTATCTGAGGGCAAAGATCTGTGCCACATAATCTGGATCGCCTTCAACCTGTGGCTCGCTCTTGAGAGATACCGTCATCACTAGGATACACGAGCTGTATGAAATAGAGATAGCAAAATTAGCTAATGAAGCTTGGCTATTGGGCAACATCCAAGTTCTATTTGAAACCTGGGTCAACATCAGCTCCTGTTCAGCTAAAATGCTCATTATTAGGAAGGTAAATTTAAAAAAAACTGAAGTGGTACTGTTAATCAATGATTGTTCAATCATTAACATGAATTAAGTACAGTGGAAAATATTCCATGTGCAGAAAAAAATCTTCTTTTTTAACTACAGACATGTAACTTTGGCAAGGAAAATGGTTTGATTACAACCGCTCAGCTTCAGGAATGCTCCAGTAGTAGACTGCAGCGCGTCATAAACCAAGAGCTCTGGGTGGAATCCATTAATCGCCACACAAGTCTTTGTCATGGTGGTCGTTGCTAGCTAAACCCCCACGATGCTCTCTGCTTGCCAACCCAGAAGAGCCCACAGTTCGAGCGACCACCTCCTTAGTTGGCAACATTATTAAACATAGCAAACGAACTGCAGTTTTCCGCAACAAAAGGCTCCACCTGGTGGCACAACCAGGTACCACAGCGACTGTACAATGTAGTTTCTGACATTCATGAACTTTATCACCTGCGTTTTCGGTGAACATATTTTTATCCGTCTAATTATAAACAGCAACTAATTGATTGCTGGGTTTCATGAATATCTCTACTCAGTTTTAACAAAAGAGCCTTATCTTATTATAGCATCCAACAGTTTCTTATAAATGGATTGTCAAATTCTCTCTCTCTTTGCGAGAGACACTACGATAACAGTTTGCTGCCTATGGAGTGACTAAACCAGCTTCTATCACCTCTCCCTCTACTCTTTCTTTCACATTTCCATTCCCTCTCTCTCTCTCCCTTTTCTCTCTGCACATTCCCCATTTCTGGTCCTGATGCAGCAATCAAGAAGAAGAACTCATTTATCAGGTCTGATGGCAGCAGGGGGTGTATTGTGCACTGGTGGGGGGGCGCTTGGTTAGCCTGAATGCATGGCTTTAGGCTACTGCCCTGTTGTAAGGTCATTGTAATTAAGTCTTGGCTCACAGTGGTGGACTGTGCCTTTGAGGTTCAAATGTCTTTCCCCTCCATCTCAAAAAGTCCTTTTCTGCACGATTTGATTATGAGATCATACAAAACAGCCTTATCCCACGCCAAATATTAGGCTCTGTCTGTGAATATTGATTTATCTGTGGACTCAGTTGAGTTGGAATGAGTTAGATTCCCCTAACTTCCTCAGTGATTACTTTGTGGAAATAGAATATTAGAGTTTCAGCGATTGCTGCAGATGGAAAGCGCAGGGCTCGACCAAACACTTAAGATTGCTAATCTAGGTTCCTAAACTTGCTCTAACTTCAATTATAGGATTCTGGAATGAGAAAGACAAAAAAAAAAAAAAAGAGGAGATGACCTATTGATAAATTTGCGGTATATCTCCGCCCATCGTTCTGCTGCTCTCCATTTCCTTTTTGCTGCCTCTTGCATCCCATTTTTTTTGTCGGCTGAGAAGTAAGGAATAAATGCTGTAGTCAGCCTTGCCCACTCCACATCGTCTCCCTGACCAAAAGTCGTACACCACATCAAGTCCAGTCCAGTCCAATAAAAGCAGTCAGTTCAGTCCTGCCCCTCCCTGATGGCAAACTGGTCCAGATGTTGCTGCTGCTGTTTGCCAGTCGCCACAGTGTTCTTCTGCGTGCGTCATTGTGCTGAGTGGCCCCAGGTGTTACGGACATTTTATTTTCTTTTTTTAAACGTCTAGACCCCGTCATGCTCCCTTTTTACACTCTCGGATGAGTAAACAAGTTTTTCCTTTCAGCTGGGAAGAACCCTGTCGATCACCAATCTCACAAAAAAAATCCTCCTAAAGCTCCAACTTTTTACTCAACTGAGTGAACTGCTGACTTAACGTGTATGTCAGTAGTCATTTTACCACTGGCTGCTTGTTGTGCTCCTGGAAATGCTCATTATGAGAGCATAAAATTGAGCATTTCTAGTAACATGATGCATGAAGCTGGCTGTTTTTTTTTTGTTGGTTTTTTGCTGAATTGCATCTTGGAGTTTTCAAACAAGTGAAATTCATTTCGTGACCCACAGTAGCCAGAATTTATTGCTTCTCTTGGTTGGTTTCTGCAACCCGCTAAATGAGACATCAGTAGCAAGTCATCAATACGTGAGGTCAACGAAGAGGAAAGAACTGATACTGCATCCAAAATCCAGAAGACTTTCTAGAAGAAACCTATGGGATTATAGAACAATTAAACACCACAGTGGAGGATTCATATAGTTTTTCCAGGACGGATTACATGTTCGGAAAAACCCACATTGTTACGTAACACCAAAGGCCCACGAAAGGGGCCACAGACTGGTGAAGCTGCACTGTTGGGTTGTTGCTAATTCTCAGGACACACACACACACACGAGAAAGCCATGTTTCCATCACTTCAGACGACATTCATTTACTGTAACCCTAACTTAAAGCAAGAAAAATTTAATGATTTACGTTATGAGGGAGCTGTTTTTTGTTCCTATAAAGGAGGTGTGTCCCCCCATAATGTGACTGTATAAACTGTCCCATAATATGAGTAATGCAAGCATGCATTCAGCATGTGTCGGAGATTCCTCCGTGACCACACGCAACAAGCTGACTGAGAAGCAACCGTTCCCACGAGGGGAAGGACGAAAACTGCCAGATGATGCAGATGTCTTGTCGCTCTAAATCACACTTCTCTAAGAAATCATAAATACTGGAGCTGTTTCTTCTGCTAATTTATCGGTTTAACCCACACACAAACTTCCACATGTTTCCCAAACCAACAAGCTTCAGAAGTGTTCTCCTTTGTGGCGATGCTCAAAAAACACACACAAATCAAAAATGCACGACGCACCATGTGCTGGCCACCATAACACCCAAGCCACATACGACACCCTCAGCCAAGTAGCATACTGGCCAGGTATGCGACAAGACGTAACAGATTATGTCAAAGGCTGCTTGGTGTGCTGTCAAATCCAACCAGCAAATCCCGGCTTGGAACCTAAATCATTACGCTCAAAACCCTAAAATCAACAGGTTGAACCCAACACGCAACTTCAACCACACGAACAGACTTGCCTGATTAGACAGGTGGGGGTAGTGAGCACGCCTCACTGCCCGTTTGTTATTTTGTTTTTATTTTAGTTTGTTATTTTTGGCGTGGACCTGGGGTGGCTAACGCGTGCCCGGGAAATCGTTGAAGATAGACAGGCAAAGGTAGATAGGGAACATCTCCTCAGATAAGACAGACATCGGGCAAGATCTGGTTCTTAACCTTAAGTATGACACCATGTACTTAAAACCAATTAAACTGCTATAACCTAGCAATAACTCAAGGGTACGACAAGACACCAGGACAAGACATGTCCTTCAATAAATTTACACAATCAAATTTGTTTAGACTAACTAAGTGGGGGTGTGTCAAACACCAACCCTACCACTGAAATTATACCAAATGCTCCTCGTAGAAGCGTGGAGGCAGGGTATAATAAATTAATCTTAATTACGGTTTTAGATAACCCAAACAAAACCGAACACATAGCATACAACACTTTCTTAACACACGCTAACTGCGGATGGCTCGCACATCCTGATTTCTCTGTGTTAACACACCCATTCTAGTTGATGGAAGTCTTGTGTTGCTTGTGTGCATCTGTGATCTTCATTTTTTTTTTTTCCCCCACTTTGTTTGGCAACGGCGATGTCCTCAGTGGTCGTTGGCAAACACAGAGTAAATCCAAATTGGACTACGCAGCCCAGTCAAGCTGTTGTTGTTGTTTTCCCCGCTTGAAACAATCAAAGTGGCAAACAACGATACAGGATGTGTCTAGAAACTTTTTTTTTTGTTGCATTTTTGTAAGTATCAAAGAGCAGCTTTGCAATCATTTGTGCAATGTTTGATCTTTGTGATACGATGAACAGAGGCATCCGACAATATACAAGGCTCTTATTCCACTTACATAACATAGTGGGATTAGAACTTCTTTTTTTTTTTTTTATTTCTTTGCCTCAAAATGCTCCTCACACGTCTGACAGTGGGCTGAGCTGCATTTCAACTAGCGGTGTACTGTGGCGTATCTTTGAACAACCAAACAACTCAAGTGAAGTGCCTGCAGTCCTTTAAGCACTTTATCCTCAGAGCTTCATTGGGCAACAGACAGGCAAAAAAAAAAAAAAGGGGAAAACAAGACAAAAAATGCAAATGAACTCTTCAACGCTTCCACATGTCATTCAAAAAAAAAAAAAAGGCAGAGCACATTTAAAATGTTTTAGAATGCCAGACTCATAACTGCACTTTACAACAAGGGGGAGAAAAAAAAAAAGAAGATGGGGGAAGTGATAGAGAGTTAGAAAGATATGTTCTTCTCTGAAGCTCCTTGGCATCGCGTTGGGGATTCCATGTGTCTCATCGTCTTGTTTAGAGTGCATTAGCAGCCAATGACACAGCCTCCCTCCCTCCTCGTTGCTCTATTTTTCTTGTTGTCGGGGAGAGTGTCCTGAGGCAATAAAAGCAACCATCAGCAACTCCTTCTCCTCCTACACCTCCTCTTCATGCAGAGATACGCCAGGGCCTAATTTTCCATCAGCAAAGCATGAAATCAAGTGAGAATGCCACACAACAAGCACTCTTATGAGGGGACACTTTGCCAGATCACCCACCCACACAAGCACACACACACACACACACACACTCACACACATTAGCACTCATGCACAACACGGACACACACCCTAACTTCTGAATAAATTATGAAATCAAGTGGATGTTAAGCTAAAGTGACAATCAGACGCTTGTTGAGCACAAATGTGACTTTGGAAGATGGTTTTTGCAAATTTCATAAAATAATTTTATGGTTTTTTTTATTAAATCAAAGATGACGCAGCATTTTAAACATTTTGCGTTTTTTTTTTTATTAAATCAAAGATGACGCAGCATTTTAAACATTTTGCGTTCATGTGTGCAACAAAAAACTCATGTTGAAGCTGATCTCCAGTCAAAATGCACACATAAACACACATATATTCAGTTAGTAGAGAACAGTGTAGTTGCAGCACGTCTCCATACATCAGCGCCAAGACGAGTCAAGCTGCAGAAGAGTGAAGCGAGGGTTTAAATTCCCTTTTTAATACTACTTCAGCGACTCAACCCACCTGAACACACATCAGTCAATGCTAATATGTCCAGACTTCACCTCCATGTGAACTCTGCTTCCAGATCTTTCTTTCCCACACAGTGTCACAACTGCGCTCAGGTGAAAATGTCACTAAGAAAATCCTGTAATGTTTGCATTTTGCTCACATCCATTAGAGCGAAGGTGGGAGCTAAGAGGAGTTCATAGTCATTGTGTTAGAATCCAAAATTGCCATTTATCGTCCACAGCATTATAGCTACTTGTCACAAATTAGAAATGTAAAACAAATAAATAAATAAAAACACAAAGGTGAAATTTCACCGAAGCAAAACCAGTTTTCTCAGTGCTCTATCATCGCGGACACTTCGATACGTTAATCTATCCCGGATATTGTCATAATTCCATACTGGATAGCTGGTATGATAATAATCAGGCAGCACTGTACTACAATCACTTCCACAATCCCCACAATGCGATGCTTGGTTATCGATCTAAGATGACGGGGGTAGAGACGGCACGACACCGCTTCGTAATGCTGCTAAATTATAGAGTCCAAAGTCTCCAATGAGTTTGCACAATAGAGTTCTTTACTCCCAACACAGTTTGACTCTCTCTCAGACGGATAGTTTCCTAATGGTGAATGGTCTGCACTTATATACACTTTCTAGCTTTGTGGTACTCAAACCGCTTTACAGTGTTTTCTAGTTCAGTCTTGCCTGCCATTGGGAGCAAGTTCAGGTTCAGCAAGTTCGACTACAGAGGGGGCGGGGATGACTGGGGGATCGAACCGCCAACCTTGCGATCAGAGGACAACCGCTCTACCACCTGAGCCACTTCCTGTCTTCCATGACACGACAAATGGCCGAATGGTGTTTGCAATGTCGAGGCTGTTTCTAAATGCATCAAAACCAGCTCAGGTGATTTTTCTAACTCGACTCTGTGACAAAGTTTTTCATAACTGGATGCATGAGATCACACTCGGGGGCCAGACAGGCTAATTATCTGTCTGAATTGGGCAGAAAAAATAAGATAATGACGGAAGAGCAAGAAATGAGCTCCTGTGAAGAGGTGGCTCAAGAGGGCCAGCGTTGTTGTTGTTGTTTTATCCCAAAATAACGCAGCCGAGCAGAGACACAGACTAGATGTTCGCAGACACAGATTGCGAGGCTAAACTGAACACTATTGTATCTCAGCTTTTTTTTTTTTTTTTCTTTAAAATAAGCCAGTTAGTTATTAGGACACTGACAAACACTACAGAGAGTGGAAAACTCTTTCTCGTCTACACACAAACACAGAGAGAAGAAAAAGATCTCACAGTGCTGACTGACAAAGATGCCCTGCAATATAGATGACAAGAACAAAGCTTCCCATAACAAACTCCAGTCATATTGAGACGATTTCCTTTTCAATAATGAATCGCCATCAGCATCGCGCGTCAATACTGCCTCTGCGTGTTGTGTCGATGTGTATGTGTGCGAGTGAAGAGGAGGGGAGGGGAAAGGAAAAAAACATCTATCCTCAACGAGAACAAAACTTCTATATTTAATCTGCACTGAGAACAAGCAGGCATGCAAAGTCAAAAACAAAACGGGGATGGCAAGCTGAGGCTTTCTGTGGCATGCAAATTACATCCGGACCAACCAGCTGCTGTGAGCTTATCCCCCCACATCTTTGTGATTGACAGGATTTTTAAAATGTGTAGATTATAAATATTTATAATTGACTTAATATTGACTGTATTCTCTCTGTTTGGTTGAACTTGTATGGGGAAAAGAAAAAAATAAGGGGCAAAAAAAAAAAGCTTTAATTTCTGGGAAAAAAAAGCACAATAGCACAATCCGGTTCATCTGTGTCTCCATCTTCACATAAATAACCCTCGCTGCGCGCCCCGCAGCGAGTGTGTGTGTGAATGTTCAGTAGCCTGTTTTCTTGGCGGAGGGATAATTAGCATCGCAGTGAACTTTCTGTAGTCGTCGGGTCTCCTTGAGAGTTGAGCTGTTCTCGGAGAGGTCGGCGCGGTCGCCGTGAAGTCACGCCGGCCTTATGGAAGGTGACAGTTGGAAACATGGGCCGGATCTCCAAAAATTACCCCAATAAAAAGCACCACGAGTCGGTCTAATCATGGCTGGGACTGGAGCCCAGTCTGGAGAAAGGGCAAATATTTAGAGTGGTGCAGCGGAGGCACAGCTTTCCTGTTGTCGTCCTGCCCTGATTTTTTAAGTATAAGTAAAAAAAAAAAAAAGACATGATTGCTTGTGTACAAACACGTTGCACCCCGGTGATCATTTCAGCATGATTGTGCAGCTGCTGGATCTTGTGTGTCGCTCTATGATCGGGTTCACTGCACTGTATTTTCCACAAAGCACCGGTGCAGCTTAAAACTGCACAATAGCTGATGTCTAGTTTGTTCACTCTTATTGTATTCTTTCTTATTTAATCCTGAGGAGAGGAGATGAGCGCATTTTCAGACCTTTGGGGTTTTTTTTGCAGAACACTTTACAAATGCGCAGGTGGTTAGCACTGTTGCCTCGCAGCAAGAAGGTTGCCGGTTCGTGTCCTGGTGACGACACCCGGGATCTGTCTGCGTAGAGTTTGCATGTTCTCCCCGTGCAGTGTGGGTTCTCTCCGGGTTCTCCGCCTTCCTCCCACACAGTCCAAAAACATGTTGAGGTTAATTGGTGATTCTAAATTGTCCGTAGGTGTGAATGTGAGTGTGCTTGGTTGTCTGTCTCTAAGTGTAGCCCTGTGATAGACTGGTGACCTGTCCAGGGTGTCTCCTGCCTTCACCCTAAGTCAGCTGGGACAGACTCCAGCCCCCCACAACCCTAGTGAGTAGTAAGCGGTGTATAGATAATGGATGGATGGACTTTACAAATGTGTAACTTCAAACACTTTCTTTATGTTGCCTTCCTGCATAGATGACAAGATCACACCTGGCAGGTACCTCAATAGGAAACTAGGTTGTCAGTTTACTGGACAACATCCAACCTAATCAGTTTTTGTTGCTAATAAATCCCTGATTTAACACGATGATGAATTCTAAGAGAAAAACAGGACTGTTGAATTTACCTGCATTACATCTAAAGAGACTTCCAATATTTGAGGTCCTTTATACATTAAAATAAGGGTAGAAACAGAAAACATGGCACAAGATTTAGAACACAATGTCAAAGTTACATGTCTTTCAGAGCTTGTTGACATTGAAGAAGACAAAAGCGCTGAAAAGGTGTCACCACACAGTCCAGCTCAAGAACAAAATCTCTGCTTGGGTGGAAGCCAAAGTTAAGGAAACACTGCGCCGGGACGGAGACGGGATGGGCCCAACCTCTAAGAAATTGAAATAGCTTTTGGCCTTTGATTGAATTGCACTATGTGAGCTCACTACACTGTATAAGCCTTCTCTGTTTCTGTCTGTCTAACTCTCTTTCAGCTCCACATCAAAAAGGCCATCTGCAGTAAAAAAAAAAATAAAAAAAAAAGGCCAGCCAACACACCATGCACTCCCATCTCATCCACAAGTTTCCTCTGCCCAGCATCCAGACGCAGCACTGCCCACCGTCTCATCAATTTTCCTCTTTGATTTCATCATGGAGTGAAACTAAAGTGGCATTACAAAGTTTTATTTTAAACAGAGTAAGTTTTTACAACAGAAACTATCGAGAAAATCCAACCAAAAAAAAATAAGAAAAAAGTCCCTTATTAAAAGAGACGCGGCGCCAAACAAACATACAAGGATTTATTTTACAGTCGCAATAATGCAAACTGCTTTCAATCCCACAGAGCATTAGGATTTAAAGTGAGCATGAAACACAAACCCTTCAAGCAGATTAAATTTCAAATCAAGCAGGCCATGTAAATGATGTGGTGACAGGGGGCCCAGTGCAATTAGCATGCCAGGCTAGTGTTAAAGCAATTAGGCAAAACAGACGGCAAGAGCACCAGGGCTAAGCATGGGAAGGGAGGAAGGACGAATATTTCCATATTGTTCTTCAGGACATGAGTGCATGTGTGGCAGTGTGTGCGCGTGCGATGTGTCTGCGCGGTTTGTTTGAGGTCGTTCGGCACTCCACTTGTTTGTGGATTTCTCCGAGGGAATCAGAGGTTAATGGGAACTAGACTTTGTTTACTGACAGCCTATCCAGCCATTTTGGAGAGCAAAAAAGGGAGGAGGAGGAGGAGGAGGACTAAATAACGAATACTGTGTTTCCCTTGTAACAAAAAGAGAAGAAGAAAAAAAAAGAAAGCAAATAGAAAACACTGGCTCTCATGTTGCTTAGGGGAATCACAAAAACATTTACTGGTAAACAAGCCCAGAGCGGAAACTCTGGAAACCACTTTGGGGAAAAAGCAGACACATTTGGGCAAATCTCTCAGGTGGAGCCATCAAAAGCACTGTCGGCTTGTACACAGAGACGTGGCAGAAAAGGACCACCTGGAGACGAGGAGTGACATTCGTTTGAGCGTAAATTACTCAAACAAGCATGCCGGGGAAATGGCATTTAATACTTGATGTTTCCCAGTGGGAACGGTGGTGGATGCCTCTAATTCAAACAAGGAGTTGTGATACACAGACGCGACTTAAAAACAAACATACAGAACGAAAGTTGGTGAGACGAGGGCCTTTTGGGATGCAAAGTAGGACAGCCACTCATCTCCGTGTCTTGCAGGATGGGGAAGAAATACAGTAATAATGAAGAGAAGGCTGCAAAACTGTTATGTTTAGCTCAAGTAGTGCTACGCTACAGTCTACAACATTGTGTTTTGGTGCCACTTTACATTGCTTTCCTGCATTTACTCGCACTATACCTAAAGATGATTCCAGTGTTTGGGTTCCTTAATATATGTAAATAAGGGGAGAAACAGTACAAAATGTAAACATGGCACAAGATGTAGGACAAGGAATACAATATAGGATGCTGATAGTGACTGTCTGATGAAAAGCATGTTTTTTACCTTGTTAACATGTCCCTGTGGAGAGTTATATACGGCAGAAGACACCATACTGTATCCTGAGCGGGATAAGCAGTCAACACCATGGCTGAGCATTTCCACATTGAAAATGCAGAGTACAAATGACAGCCAGGGCTTCATCTGTAAAACAAAAACTACCGAGCCAATCCCATCAACTTGTTGGAGGAGGCTCTCTGTATCTTTATTCTTCCGGTTCAAACACATGCACCAATATTGCAACTTGCCACTGTGTAGCGTAGGGTAG
>NW_007578576.1:28986-34166 GCF_000690725.1 Stegastes partitus
AGCGTGCACACAATACTGCCCTTGTCGTGTAGTTGCTGTGCAGACAGAAACTTTGGGCCGACATCCGCAGAACTTTGACAGATAGATGACGAAAATTACATCACTCGGATCCTTGAGGACTCTCACACACCTGCAGATGGGGAAAGTATAACAGTAGCCTTGGTCCGTACAGTTTTATCCATCAATGTCTCTCTAAAGCCCTCAACACAGACGTTCACACAGTGATGATTGAGCCTATCAGCGCTAGCTAAATCTCCGTGTCCCGCAGTACACCTGAGTTTTAAATCTGCTTTCTGCGGTGACATTACTGCACCGACACAGCGGTAGCGGTGTGTGTACAAGCACCAGCAATGATTGATTTGGTCGAGCTGATGAGGAGAGCAGCCGAAGAGACAGGTTGTTGAAAGGAGTCGGCTACAGCAACTAGGAGTATGGCAGAGCCAGTGGTGGAAAAACCAAGGAGGCATCCAAGAAAAACTTCTGACGCTCCTGGCAGAAAAAGAAACTTGGCATTCGGATTAAAGATTACAGTCCTAAAAAGAAAAGCGGTTGACACGAGCATGCGTCAACAGTGTTTGTGTAATTACTCTTTGTGCCTGAAGGGGGAGACAATATTTCCACACTGCATGTTTAGCTGAAACAGATGATCAATGAAGATTTTAGCATAACAGCCCTGTAAAACAATGCATCCAAACTAAGTAACTGTACAAACGTGCTGCACAGGCTGCATGAAACAACCCAGTGTGAATCTCTTTCACAATCATTGGTTTCCTGTGCACGTAATAAAACAGGAGAAGGGCAAATGACGTGGTTGAAAAGGAACTGACACTTGCTGGCATTCTAATATTTGCTGACTCCCAGAGTTTTTCTGCGTCTGGTATTAGTCACGACGTATTTAAAGAAATTCGAACAAAATGTCCTGGTGTGTGTGTTTATGTGCTTTCCTGTCACACTGTCGTCTTGCTGTTAAAAGTGTGTGACCTCAGAAAGCAGCCAGCGGAGAACATAAGGCAGGATGTGTACTGTATATACTGTGTATGTGTGTGTGTCGGGAGGGTTGCTTGGATACCACTTCCCTCCTGTGTGTTGAGGTGACACCTAATTACAGAACTAAATGTGTATTAAAGGAAGGTAAATAATAAACTTGAGCGCGGGAGAACTTAATGAGCACACCAGCAGTTTGCTTCAAAGCACGCTCAAGACAAACAAACTGGTACGAGAAGGAAAAAGACAAAAGGCAGGTCTCTCGTCAAATTGATTGCTTCAGTTTACTTTTTCAAATAGCACAATTAGCATTTTAATTCCTCGTGGGATAGAAGAAGAAAAAAAAAAAATCACATGTAACCAGAAAATGAGTGTGATCGCAGCTGAATGAAAGTGTAATTCTCTATTTTCGCTATTTTAACTCCGCTTTCAGTGATTAATGCGCTCCGAAGAAAGGCAGCGCGTGATATAACCCGAACAGAGAAAGTCCTTTAAAACATTACTAATGTACACAGCTCAATTAGCCGAAATTTAAATTAAATGGAATTTCCAGAGACTGTAGTAATTAGTTCCTGTTCCGAGTCATGAATGTAGTACAACCTATCAGACTATGTCGAGCCATATGGTCGACATGGCCTGTGGGCTTTGTGAGAATTACTTCATGGAAAGAGTCGAAACCAAGCAGGTGAGGCGGTGTTTTGTTTGCAGTCTTTATATGTATAGAGAGAGAGAGAGGAGACAGAAGGAGAAAGAAAGTACTCGTGAAGAGAGACAGATTAAATGAGAGCCATCAAAAGTCAGGCCAAACCGACGCTATCACAAGAATCGTCCAAAACTGAGCAACACAATGAAGCCTGGATTGTAGCCAAGCGAAACAAGTGACACGACGCAGCTGACGACTGTATCCTAGTAACACAAAGTCACGCCAAGTAAAAAAAACAATGGGAGGACTACAAATCATTCCCAGGAAAAGGGTCATATTTTCCTGCAAAACAGGAAAGATGACAGCGGTGAAGGATATTTCACCAAACACAACGTTTGATGATTGCGTGTTCGCAGCAAATGGAAGCCCCCTCAAGTTTAAGTCAGTGACATTTAAGAGAGAAAAATAGAATTAACAGAAGCACTGGATGAATGTGAGTTACCTAAAATAAAATAAAACAATAACTATACAGAACAGCAACTAACGAGAGCAGCATCTCGGTGGTTTGGCAACTCGAGCAAAGCTGGAACAGAAAAAAGTGACAAAAGCTTTGCTGAAATGCCTTTATTTATATTTTAAATCTGTATAATTGACCCTCTTAACCCCAAAACCTGCAGGTAGGTTTACAAGACATGATATTATTATTATTATTTTATAAGTCACCAAAATGACAACATTCATCGGAGCCAGAAACTGTAAAAACTAAATAAATCCTGGCATTTTCAGCTTTCTGATGATCCTACATCTGGTCACCTGTGATGCGCTGTTCCATTGGAAAAAAATTCATATTTTATCAATATCACTTCATTCTACATCATTCATCAAAAATAGGTCATTTGCACTGAGCATTTTGTCAAATTCTGTCTATTCTGTAAGAAAAACCAAAAAACAACAGAGAAGTTATTCATGACTCTGTTGCAGCCAACAACCATGTGACAATAATTCAGGCACTTTTCAGCTTTACTGGGCTGAACTGCAGGCAGTGTTTACTCAGGACAGACAAATATGGAAACAGGTCAAAAATGTAAACCATAAAATGAATATATCTGTTGATTGTTTTCCCCAGTATAAACAAGACCTGTAAGCACTTGATAATGTGTTGTACATGTCGACTGCAGGTTGTCTGAAAGTTTTGCAAATAAAAGAATCCACCTTTGTTAAATGTAGGGCATTATAACAAGACATTGTTTCCGTAGAGTTGCAGGACTTTATATTGCAGTTAAAAATAAGCACACCATAAGTATAAATGTGACAGATAGTGACGTGGGCAGGATGACCTTAGTGGGCACAACAGATAGAGAGGGAGCTGCATCAGGGACACAGGAGGATATTTTAAAATGGTTTTATTCTACAGATAATAGTTAATAAATAAATAAATAAATATATTTACAAAAAAGCCAATGAAGTGATAGTTAGAAAAATGCTGCATATCTGCTCATGTTGACCTCCATTGTGTACATATCTACTTTTATACAGTTCTAACAGAATATGTTTTGACGTGAACATCATTAATTTCTGCTCTGTTTAACCTTAAACATGATGGGCACTGAATGTTCTCAAAAAAAACATCTAAACATTGTTTTCAAGTTCTCATATATATATATATATTTCAAGCACAACATAATCTGACTCTATGACGCTCATTATAGAAGTTTCACTTTTATTATTTCTGATTATGGACTTCTTGTGTCGTCGCTGTTTGTTCGTGCAGAATCTTGCAGTCGGTCCGTTTTGCCCTGTCTGCACTCGTGTATAAACGCTACACCAGTTGTTTATGAGGCGTGACAAAAGCCTGAGTAAACTCTACTCAGCTCTCTCTCAATTACTACAAAATTGCAGGGTACTGCATCCACAAACGTTCCAACAGCTCACTCTGACGATACATCTCGAAAATTTATGTCGAACCCTCCCGCAAAGTCCAAAACCATCAACTCATCAGCGCGGGATAACGTTGCGCAATTTGTCGGCCCGGCTGGACGCTCTTCGAGCTCGAAACTCTATTTGTGGGGCAACAATGTTTTGTTGGTAACTACACCGAGCGCTCACTTGCTTTCAGTTGGACTTACGTAAGCATTATACCTTGGGGATGGAAAAGTGCATAGTTGAGTGTAAACCAGTGATCAGCTAAGAGCTTGGAGGGATTATGTTGTGGCTTCCATGACTGTTTTATGACATGACCGCCCCATTTTTAAAAGAGGACTTTCTGTAGTTCAACACACGGCATGGTCCCACAGTGGAAGCAGTGGAGTGGACTCCAATCTCCAGTCAAC
Source organism: Stegastes partitus (assembly GCF_000690725.1). Classification (NCBI taxonomy): domain Eukaryota; kingdom Metazoa; phylum Chordata; class Actinopteri; family Pomacentridae; genus Stegastes; species Stegastes partitus. The sequence continues at coordinate 32,944 of NW_007578576.1, forward strand.
AATAAAAAAAAAAAGAGCGCAGCCGCTTTACCCATCACACGGTTTGATTATACAACCCTAGCAGGAGAAGTATACTGTCTACTAATAAGAAAAAAAAAGATTCACACCAAAGGGAAGATTGGCATGATTTATGGGGGAAAAAAAGTTTAGCTGCATTATACAAGAATCAATCTCAGGTACAGTCAGACGGTGGAGGAAAAAAAAAAAAAAGAGTGGATGTTTGCTTTCACCTGTCACATGCAACCATTTGCTAATTTCCAGACTATCATGAACAAGGCTCCGGCTTAGAAACAAAGGGCCCCGCTAACAAAGCTTCCCATGGAGAATTGACTGCGGACTTGGTTTGCTATTTACATACAGATGCACTGGCAGGAATTTGCATAATGTTTTTTGTAGCTGGGTGCTCAGGGGAGCAGCATTGTAACATATTGGTGCCTAATGAACTCTGAAAAAAATTGATTTTCCACAGAGTAAATTAAGAAATGCATTATAGCTGTTAAAGCAATCTTGGGGGAAATCGGAGCCTTCCTCTGCTAAACTACGCTTGATAAGTAATAAATTACATGTTACACTTATTTGCTTTAATTCATGCTAATTTTGCCCAATTAATGTATCACTGTAGTTCTGAGAGCAGCCACTGGAGATTTAATTATTTATTGGGTTCTCGTGTGCATGTGTGTGTGTGTGCGCTCGTGTTGCATTGTTGATGTGTGTCGGAATACAGCAAAGAAATGTTTGTGGATATTGCGAGGAGCGTCGTTCAACTTTTGTTTCTACAGGTTTCTGCCACGATTGTGAGCGTTTGCGTATGTGAATGTCGGAGTCGCACGGTTAAATCCCACGTCTGCTGGGACTTCCTGACAGAGGCCGGATTGTCTGTGGCTGCAGACTCTCAAGGCTCTCTTTCTGACGCTACACAAACACACACTTGGACTCGTTCTGGCTGCCTTCCTCCCCTTCCTTCCTTCTCCTCCCCTCCTCCTTTGCTTGCTAGCTAGCAGGGTGAGTCATTGTTTACCGGCCCTTCACTCTGCTGTCCTATCACCCCTGCCTCTGACGCTACTTTTCCATTTAATCACAACCCCTGCATGCATGACACCAGGCCTGGCCTCGCGTTTCCTCCTTCAGCCGCCTCCTGGTTCAGCTGCTTTTGTTCACATGATGGTCTGGCTGCAGCTTTCTTGCAACTGTAGTTCAGATTAGCAGGTGGAGGGATTCATGGT